>NW_007247450.1:183491-215088 GCF_000164805.1 Carlito syrichta
CTATTCCATTGGTCTATATGCCTGTTTTTGTACCAATACCAGGCTGTTTTGATTATTGTAACTTTATAGTAAAGTTTAAAATCTGGTAGTGTGATACCTCCTGCTTTGTTTTTTTGTTTTGTTTTTTGGGTTTTTTTGCTGAGGATTGTCTGGCTGTTCTTGGTCGTTTGTGTTTTCATAGGAATTCCTGTACTGTTTTTTCTAGATCAGAGAAGAATGTTGCTGGTAATTTGATGGATATTGCTTTAAATCTGTAGCAGCCTTAGGTAAGATGGACATCTTAACAATGTTGATTCTTCCAATCCATGGGCATGGGATATTTTTCTGCTTGTTAGTGTCATCTTTGATTTCTTTAAACAGTAAAGAAGGTCTTTCATGTCTCTGGTTAGGAAGATGCCAAGGTATTTCTTTTCTTTTTTTTTTTTTTTTTTGAGTTGGAGTCTCACTCTGTCGCCCAGACTGGAATACAGTGGCCACTCCCAGTCACCACAGCTTTGACCTGCGGGGCTGCAGCAATCCTTCCGCCTCAGCCTTCCAAGTAGTTGGAACTATAGGCACGCACCACCATGCCAGGCCAGTTTTTTATTTATTGTAGAGATGAGATCTTGCCAAGTTGCCCAGGCGGGTCTCGAACCCGCGGGCTCAGGCAATCCACTCACCTCAGCCTCCCAAAGGCGCAGGATTACAGGCTGAGCCACCAAGTCCGGCTGGTATTTCATTTTTTTGTGGCTATTGTGAATGGGATTGTGCTTTTTATTTGAGTTTCTGTTTGTTTATTCTTGGTGTAAAGAAATACAATTGTCTTTTGCACATTTATTTTATGCCCTGAGACTTTACCAAAGTCTTTTATCAGTGCAAGGAGTTTTTTGATAGATTCTCTTGGGTTTTCAAGGTATACATTCACGTTGTCTGCAAAGAGAGATAACTTGACTTCCTCTTTTCCTATTTGGATACCCTGATCGCTTTCTCTTTACTGATTGCTCTGCCAGGACTTTCAATACTATATTGAGCAGGAGGGGTGAGAATGGGCATCCTTGTCTTGTTCCAGTTTTCAGGGGAAATGGTTCCAATTTTTGTCTGTTTAGGAGTATGCTGGTTATGGGTTTCTCATAGATGGCTTTAACTATTTTGAGGTATGTTCCACATATGCCTAGATGTTCTAGGGTTTTTATCAAGAAAGGTGTTGGATTTTATCAAAAACTTTTTCTGTATCTAATGACATAATCATGAGGTTTTGGTTTTGACATTGGTTGATGTATTTAATTACATTTATGGTCTTACAAATGTTGAACCAGCCTTGCATCCTGGGGATGAAGCCTACTTAGTCATGATGGATGATTTTTGAGATGTGTTGTTGAATCCAGTTTGCTAGGATCTTGTTGAGAATTTTATCATCTATGTTCATCAAAGATATTGGCCTGTAGTTCTCTTTCTTTGTTGGGTCTTTACCTGGCTTGGGTATTAATGTGATGTTAGCTTCATAAAATGATTTGGGGGGACTTCCAACTTTCTCAATCGCCTGGTCTTGATTTCTTCATGTTTCAACCTAGGCAGGTTGTGTGATGTCATAAAGTCCTCCATTTCCTTAAGCTTTTCACATTTGTTTCCATACAACTGTACATAGTAGTTGTTAATGATCTTTAGTATTTCTTCAGGATCAGATGTGACTTCATCTTTTGTGTTTCTGATTGTGTTTATTTGGGCTTTTTCTCTCTTTTTCTTGGTCAGTCTAGTTAGGACACCATCAATCTTGTTTATCCTTTTGAAGAACCAGCTTTTTGTTTCATTGACTTTTTTGTATTATCTTTTTTGCCTTCTATGTCCCAGATTTGGGCTTTTATTTTGGTGATCTGAATTCTTCTGCTGGAGTGAGGGTTTTAGTGGTCTTGCTTTTCCAGCTTCCTTAGGTGACTTGTTAGGCCGTGAATTTGTGATCCTTCCATTTTCTTCTTGTGCGTTTGTAGAGATATGAATTCCCCTCTTACCACAGCTTTCATGGCATCCCAGAGATTTTGATAAGATGTTTCTTCATTTTCATTTGTTTCCAGGTATCTTTTAATATCTGTTTTTATTTCATCATTGACCCAGGAGGTTTTTAACATCATGCTGCTTAGTGTTCATGTCTTTGTGGGTTTTGGGGGAAGCTTGTTGGTGCTGATGTTTATTTTTATTCCACTGTGGTCCAAGAAGGTGCATGACAAAATGTCAATCTTTTGAAATTTGCTTATGCTTGATTTATGGCCAAGGATGTGGTTGATCTTAGAGTACATTCCATGTGGTGATGAGTAGAATGTATATTCTGTGTTTGTTGGGTGGAGTGCTCTGTAGGTATCAATTAAGTCCATTTGGTCAAGAGTCACATTGAGGTTCCAGATCTTGTTGCTAATTTTTTGTCCTGATGATCTATCTAGAGATGTAAGTGGGGTATTTAAGTCCTCAGCTATGATAGTGTTAAAGTCAATATCTTTTTTGAGTTTACCTATAAGCTGTTTTATGAAAGTTGGCACTCCTATGTTGGGTGCATATATGTTTAGGATGGATATTTCTTGTTGATGGATTGAACCTTTTATCATTATGTAGTGACCTTCTGTATCTTTTTAAATTTTTAATAACTTAAAGTGTATTTTATCTGAGATTAAGATTGCAACTCCTCCTTTCTTTTGTGTTCTGTTTGTCTGAAATTTTGCTTCCCATCCTCTTACTTTGAGTCTGTGAGTGTCCTTTCTAGTGAGACGAGTCTTTTGGAGGCAATATATTGTTGCCTGCTGATATTTTATCCATTGTGCCATTCTATGCCTTTCACTGGTGCATTTAGTTCATTCACATGCAGGCTAATTATTTAAATGTAAGAGTTGATCCCTATCATCAGATTCTTATAGAGTTGTTGTTGTTCCTGTTTGTTTGTTGTCTTTCTTTTGGTTTTTGGGTTGGTTCATGTGTGTTTTTAACTTTTTCCTGTACTGTTGTGAAGAACGATGTTCTTTTTCCCATTTTTTCTGTGTTTAATACTTTCTTAAGTGTTTCTTGTAGAGGTGGTGTGGTGGCAGTGTAAGTTCTTAAGGATTGGATATCTGGGAAAGATTTTAATTCTCCCTCACTGATGAAGCTTAGCTTGGCTGGGTAGGTTGAAATTGTTTATCTTTTAGAACTTTGAAGATAGGGCTCCAGGCTCTCCTAGCCTGAAGGGTTTCTGTAGATAAATCTGCTGCTTTTCTAATTGGTCTTCCATGGTAGGTAATCGAACTTTTCCTCTTGCTGCCTTTAGGATTTCTTCTTTTATAGGTGAATTATTATGTGTCTGAGAGCTATTCTTCTCATTTGTTGTCTTGCAGGGGTTCTCTGAATCTCTTGTGTTTGAGTTTCTTCATCACTGATGAGATGAGAGAAGTTTTCTTGAATAATTTCATGGAATGTTTGTTCCAGGGTAGTCTCTGTCTCTCTTTCTGCCTCAGGAAGTCCAATTACTCTTAGGTTCGGTTTCTTGAAGTAATTGCTCATCTCTTGAAGGTTTTGTTCTGTCTTTTAAAGCTTCTTTTCTATGCTTTTGACAGTTTGGGTTAGTTCTATATTTTGGTCCACAAACTCTAAGAGTCTTTCTTCTGCTTGGCTAATTCTGCTTTCCATGCTTATCTGTTTGTTATTCATTTCTTTCACAGTATTCTTTACTACTACATTTCAGTTATCAACTCCTTCCTATTTTTCTCTTGCCTCTGCTCAATTATTTTTAATCTGTCTATTAATGTCTTGATATCTGGGTTTGTAGTTTGAGACCAGTCATTCTGAGGGCTCTTCATTGTTTGTATTCCGAAGTCTGTTTTCTCAGTGTCTGACCTCCCAGGGGTCTGTGAGAGACCCATATTCTTCTTTTGGTTTTTCTTTATTTGTGTAGATTTTTCTCTTCCCCTTTCCATCTCCTTCTTTAATTTTTTCAGGGAAGGTGGAGGTGCTTTTACTTCTTTTTGTTCAATCTCCTATTCTTCCTCATGAGGATCCTCTAGCTTTATTCACTTTTGAGGATGGACTGTGGGTTGGCAGCTGTACTTTTTGCAGCTTTGAGATTTAATTGAGCAGGAAGCTGTGATTCAGAATCTATCTGCAGATCCCACTATTCACTGACAGGTATATGGGCACCCTGGAACCCACTTCCCTCTGCCTTACAATCTGTCCATGTGTTGGGGTTTTGGTTTGCTCCCTGGAACAAAAGGGATAAGAAAAAGGAAAATAATAGAAGAAGGGGGTGGTCAAGAGGAAGTTGGAGAGAGAGAAGAGTAAGAGGGAAAACAGACATACATACCAACAAATGAAAAGAGACACAAGGCCAGAAAAGAGTAAAAAACAGACAAACAAAGAAAATTCCCTAAAGCATACTGATAATCACACAAATATAGTCCAATAAAATCATGCCTTTTGATGTGTTCTTCCCCAACACAAAGGTAGTCTAAATCAAAAGCCAACAAAAGTGAACAAAACAAACAGTCAAAACAATAAAATAAAAAATCAAAATAAGAAACCAGACTAGCTCTGGGGTCTTTCCTGAGTGTCCAAAGTCTCTTCAGCTCTGATCTCTAGCCCCTCCCCTTTGCTCTCATTGCAGGCAAACAGGGCTACTCATAGCTTGAGTCACCTCCCTTGGCTTGCTGCCTGACAAGTCTGCCACACAGAACTGAGTTGTCAGTGTCTGATTCAGCATAGAGGAGGGACTTCTGTCTCCTGTTTTGGCAAGATTACCTTAGAAAACAAGGTGGAGGCTGCGCAGAGATGGGCAGGGCAATGCAAATCCCTGCCTGGAAAATGGCTGTGATGGGCGACTCCTCTTTTGCAGATCCTTTCTCTCCACTCCTTGGGGCCCCAGTTGGTCATCTATGACAGGCAACAATGGTGTGTGCCCGGCATCAGGCATTGGGAATCAGCAGATAGTTGCGCACCGCAGCTTGGTGTGCCACGGGCAGCTTGGGGTGGAGGAGGGAGCTGGGAATTCTCAGGGGCTGGAGCCAAGAGCTGCAATGACAGCAACTGTTCAGCATCAGGTAACCACCACAGCAGCAATCCCCTGCGGAGGCCGTAGTGCAATGGAGGCAGTTTGCTGCATGGGACTGGCTTTAGCAGCCACCCCCATATAGGCGGTGGCCACAGGGGTGCATGGAACTGCCCTCAGGAGCCACCCTTTGTGGAGATCTTCACAGTTCGACCTGTCCTGTCACCATCTTGCCAAGTGTCCACCTAGAATTATTTTACAAAACTAAAGTCATGCCACACATTTATGTATATATCCTGTGATGCTCATTTGTTGCCATTTCTCAAGCATTTTCTAATGCTAATTCTTCTTTGAAAACATAACACCTACCTGCTTCTCCATGTGAACCTAGAGAAAGGCCTAGTCCCCAAAAACCATGGGCTTCCTGATGCTCGGCCTTTCCTTGGGACCCCTTCCATTTCCATGGTGATGTGAGAACCATCACCTCCTGATTCTTCTATTTTCTTGTCATTGGCTTCTTCTGTGTCCCTGGTTCTGTTTACTTCTTCACTCTCTGAAGGTAGAAGCCCTGTCTTGACCATCTGGGCTAATCTCTCTTTTTGTGACTCCACTCTCATCAGTGACCCATCATGTCCATATGACCAACTTTGTCACAACCTTGTCTTCTACATTTCCATTTAGATGCCCTTCTGACACCTTCAACTAAACATATCCACAATTGGATTCAAAATATTTCCTCTCCCAAATTCATTTCTTTTCTATTCTGTCAATTTCTGTTAACAGAACCAACATTCTTTAGGGTCAAACTAAGTCATCTTTGAATGGGCCTCCTCAGTCACTCATTTGATGAAGCCTATACCTTGTTTTGTGCATTGAACATAGTTTTGTTGCTTTCTTTGATTATAAAAGTCATACGTGTTCAATGCAGTGATTTAAAACATATAGACATGTATAAGAAGGTAAAAATCACACAAACTCCCACCTTACTACAATTCAGCATTAGCACTTTAGAGGTTTTTTTGTGTGTGTGAAAAAAATTTTTTTTGAGTTGGAGCCTCACTCTGTCATACAGGCTGGAGTGCAGTGGCATGTTCACAGCCACCCTAGCATCGACCCGCTGGGCTCTAGAGATCCTTCCACCTTAGTCTTCCAAATAGCTGGAACTACAGGTGTGCACTACCATGCCTGGCTAATTTTTGATTTATTGCTGTGTTGAGGTCTTGCCAAGTTGCTCGGACTGGTCTTGACCCTGTAGGTTCAGGCAATCCACTCACCTTGGCCTCCCAAAGTGCTGGGATTACAGGTTGAGTCATTGATCCTGGCCATTTTTGTGAATTCTTTAATGCAAATAGAAAGATAGATGAATAGATAGATAGATAGATAGATAGATAGATAGATAGATAAATGATAGATAGGTAGATGATAGAAAAAATGGGAGTAATATATTAGTTTCTTCTTTAAAAACAAAAAACATCAAAAGAATTGCAAAAAAAGTGGCTTAATTTAAATTTGTATTTTGAACAACTTATGCTCTTGATCTTGTCAGTATTACCTCTGTGAATACATATATAACCTCACTTGGAGAAATGAAAATGTTTTAAGCCTTCTGTGAATTTGAAACCTAGAACAAATGGTGCTCCTGTGGTAAATTCTGGAATTGGGGCCTCATTTTATTCTTCTTCCTATGCCCTGTGGAGACTCTCATGATAGGTAAGGGATAGTTTTTGCTCTGTGAATAATCAATGGCATCAACAAATACCTTTTTAATATCTACCATGTATAAGCCACTGCTAGCTATATGTAGAATACACAAATGAATAAGACATGGCCCCTGCTTTTTAGGAAATTTATATCAGTGGCCTTTAAAAAAATGATGCTCTATAACCTCCATAAACTTCGTTTCCTACTACCTACCTTCATGCCTGTGAAGGGTTCATTTTGGTTCTCTATGAGTTTTGTTTAGAACCTCAAGTCCCCAGCCTTGGTCCCAACACGCCCTTAGAAGTATGAGAGGGGAGGCAAAAAAAAAAAAAAAAAGAAAGTAGATCTTAGAGGGTGGATTTAAAAGAAATGAAAGTTGTTTGTTTTTTGAAAACACATTTTTGTAGGTTGATGGCTTTTGATCACCATGGGATGGCCACCACAGGATCCCCCAAACATTGCAAGAGCTCATTTTGGACCCACAATGATTTTGGTTATGATCTGCTGCCTTCTTTTCAAAGGATGCAGCTCTTCTGGAGAAGCTTCTGTCTGAACTCAGCTATATTTCCATCCTCAAAGTAGTAGGCACCATTCATGTGAAAGCCCCATGGAAGATTTAAAAGCATTGTACAGAACTTTGGAATAATTTAAAGTGCATTCCTGGTAGATGTCCCGGGCAAAAGATGCTCATTTGCCACATACAAGGAAGCAGTGAGATTTATTTTTACACAATCACTGGCTGAGAGGAAGAATACTTAGGGTCTTCACATTCTAACAATTTCAATTACAGCAAAACAATCTTAAAAAGTAGACATACTTGTGGATATTATCTCTTATATTAGCTATTCCCAAGTACTTTTCAAAAGGTTTAAAATTATATTTAAGTGATGCATGGCATAAAAGCCTTTGGGAAAAAATCTAGTTTGGGGAACATGTCAGTCATTTTTAAGAGCAGATGTCCACCACTTCTTTCTTTTGGGAAACAGCCCATTAAGCTTCATGCTGCTGAATCAGATATGACAAGAAAGTTCATTCAGTCTGGTTTATTTTGGCTTGGGAGTCAACATCATGAGAGGCAATGGTTGGTATTTCTGGATCTGCTGTTGCTTCTACTTTAGAGACTGTTGAATCAGACTTGATTGAGTAGCAGACATCTCTGGTTTGCCACACACACGTGCCTCTTTGCAGTCGAGAGCTGGTGATCTATATAGCATCTCGGTAATTCATGTTTTGGGGGTTTTTTTTGAGTTGAAGTCTCACTCTTTCACCCAGATTGGAGTGCAGCGGCATGCTCCCAGCCACCGCAGCCTCGACCTGCTGGGCTTCACTGAGCCTTCCACCTCAGCCTTCCAAGTAGCCAGAACTACAAGCGAGTGCTACCATGCCCGGTTAATTTTTGATTTACTGTAGAGATGAGGTCTTGCCAAGTTGCCCAGGTGGGTCTCGAACCTGCAGGCTCAGGTAATCCACTCGCCTCAGCCTCCCAAAGTGCTGGGATTACAGGTTGAGCCACCGAGCCCAGCCAGTAATTCATGTTTTAAATTGTGCACCTACCTGCACAGATGTAAAATCAGCATCAATCAAAATAAGTTCACCCTCAAATCTTTGCATTCTGTGTTCTTCCATAGAAGACTAAACATCCAGGCACTGATCCATTTATTATATGGAACATGACATCTCTGGAGGTGACAGCCACATTCATCAAAGCTCTAGTCCCTTGAAAGGGATAATGTTCAGGAAATATTTGAGCAACTATCAGAGAATTCATCCTCGTCTTATGGCTTTTTTAAAACTTAATAAAAATCCTCTTTTCAATAAAAATCTTCCAAAAAATATAGACTTCATTTCTTCAACTTCTTGGAGAAGGTAAAGCAAACATCGACGGTTATAACTTACATTTTTTAGCTTCAAGTCTCTAAAAATGCTGTTTCACTTAGTGTCATGCTATTGACTTCTTTTTAGATGTTGTCTGCACAAGGATTTTGCTTATGATAGACTCTGCTCTTCATTTTTACTTTGAGTCAAATATTCCTGAAGTGTTTGAGCCTGAAGAGATGTTGAATCTCCTTATCTCCTTGAAAGTGAAGAAACGAAAGTTGCAAGATGGGTCATTCTAGTTGTATTCTAGTAAGTGGCAAATTCAACATCATTTGATCTGTACACAAAAGCAAAATACAAACAAACAAAAATATACAACAAAGCAAAAAGTTAAGCATCTTTAGTTTTCTGCTGATAACACATAGTATCTATAATATCCTTGAAATAATCTAGCCTGTCCAACATTTTAGCATTCAACACATTCACAACTTTATCTCAATCCTCTTAACCACCATGAAGGTAAGTTTAAAAAAAGTGGGGGGTTGAGGGGTGGGGGGTGGGGGTTGATCACTCAGATAGGTCAAGAGACTTGTAAAATGTCATGTCTTTAGGTCTAAGGACCTCAAGTCCAAAGGTAGCACTCCTAAGACAGGAATACATTATGAAATGAAATGAGCACAAACCAACTTAAACAATCTAAATAGGTTTTCTTTTTCTGTTGGTCTAAAAATTTTCCAAACTTAGCTTTGACCAGTAAAATTGTCCTGCTGTCCTTAGAAGTGGGTCCAAAGTTACTTCCATGAAATGACAACTTCACCACTCAGCATAATTAGAATGGGATTAAATTATCTCTATTTCTGTGGCTCTTCAGCTGGTTTGTTCCCAACAGCTTCTATCCTTGGGAATATTCTAACACTCATCAAAAATGAGAAGAGTCATTTAACTGTTTCTTCCCAAAGAGAGGTTTGCATTGTGAACATTTTTTTTCGAAGAAAAACTGCTGCCATTATTTCTGTAGTAATGGAACTTATTCTGTTAGAGCATTTTCTTCTGATTGTCTTCTCTATGTGAGAAACCCTTAAACAAACAAACAAAAAAACCTTATTGCTCTTCTTTCCCACACTGAAACCTTTACTAAAAAAAATTTTAAGACAAGAGAAGAAAAGCAAGAGACTGTGGCAGGGAATATGCAGGGTTCCACTGCAGACTTTTTGAGTTTCACAGACTTCTCCTTTCCGATCCCCTCCTAGCTCTCTTTCTTTGCATGCAATTTAGGTCACTGCACATGAGTCTGCAGCAAGTACAAGTGTAATGAAAACATCTTCTTCCTTTCTCTGACGTTTTCTTCACATAAATTAAAACCTATTACAAACTGGCTTTGTCTGCCATGAAAACAGTAAGTTCTTACGTGCTCATTAAGTGTCCAGTCCTGGTGGTGTCACCTCATCCTGTCTTCTGCTTCCTTAACTTTTTGTTCCTCAACTTCTCCTGGACATCTCTTGTCACACTGGCATAATTCTTTCTGTAAAACCTGAATTGGTAACCTTGGAAAGTCTGAATTGCATCCAAAAAGAATTCATTACTGCATGGGGGTGACTTTGACTTCATGAAAATGAATGCTCCGAAACCATCAACTTTGGAAAATAATTCATTACACATTTTTTTAATAGTGAGGAAAGGGATAAAGTATCTTACATAAAAGCAACTCTTGTATGGGTATCCTGTGTGACCTATCTCTTATGAAAGAAAATGTTAGGACAGTCAGCTATTTGGAAACATTGTACATGCAAGCTTTTATGCTGACTTTCAGTGAGAACAAGATGAATCATGAATACTTAAAATTTTTTTCCCCATGGTTCTGTTAAATCCTAGCTTAATTGTTTCAGAGTGTGCACCTGGGAGACTCTGTATGCAGTACGGATTTGGGAATTAGAACTTCCAAGAATTTTCTAGCTTAGTGGCCAGTGGGAATGTAGCTCCCTGGAATTTTCATCTTAGTCCTCCTCTCTCTCATTATTTGGGCAGATAATTTCATGTCTCTTTTTTCCCCTCAAGGTAAAAGACTTCTTACCACAACCCTAGTATTTTGGAAGTTAACAAAATGCCTTCAAAGGTTTTTTTTTTTTAATTTTGCAAAATTACAGGCAAGTGTAGAGTACATGATTCATGCATCTGACATTCAGTATTAAAAACTTTAATATTTTGTCACATTTGCTTCAGATTTTTTATATGAATATATAGATTTACGTGAAAATCCTCTTTGTCTGCCTACTGTAGTCTTCTTTCTCCTCCCTAGAGATACGCATTTCATAAATTTGGTATGTAGTCTCCCAACCTAGACTTTTATAGCTTTACCACCTATCTTTAAACAATATGTAGGAGTTGAGCCATACAATTCTAATGGCCAGTCTAATTGTCATTAATCTCATCTTCAATTCTATCCGAACCCTGGTCTTATTTGGTCTTGTTCAGGGAGCCGTGACTCAGTGAGTTCTAATCATCCCCACCCACTCTCTGCTGTTGTTAGCTAAAGAGCAGAGCTATAGTTAGTGAAGGACATGACCAAGGTTTGGTCAAGGAGCTATAATCAGAAGTTTAAAAAGTAAGGCTTCTAGGACAACCATTGTTTTCTAAGAGGTAGCAGATTCATCTTTCAACTCCCTCCTCTTTGGATCCAGCGGATGCAATGTCTGACACAAGAGCTATCATCTTGTAATCTTGAGGATGAAAGAATGACAGAGATGATGCTTGCGACATTGGTTTTATGTTTGAGCTTCCATGAAGATAAATTTTCAAATCCCCTGGCAAAGGTGGACTAATTAAACATATTTACACATATTATACCCTCTTTTGGACCACAAGGCCAGGTTAATTTCATCGCGTCCTCGTGGTGTGGGACCTGGTTGATGGTGCCTGAATGCCACCTTCAGTTGAATCATCTTCTACTGAATTCTTAAAGAACAACGTTACAACCCCCTGTTCGATTTAGCCACTATCATTAAATTCTTGAAGTACGGCCAAACAAGAGCCTAACTGGCAATGTATTATTTCATTTTCAAGATTTGCATAGAAATGGTCGTGTTCTAACCAGTAGTTCTACAACTTGCTGTTTCTACTTGATATTATGTTTGTCTTCTATCTACCTTGATACATACTTAACTCACTTATTTTTGAATTCACTTTTCCTATCCATTTCTGTTTCATGGATATTTTGCATTGCATATACTTTTTCACCATTACCCATGATACTGCTCTGCATAGACCTGTATACCAATGTTCACAAAAGATTCTTTAGCATGCATGCTGGTTGTGGACTCTAATGGATCTTTTTGAGTGTCTTAATTTGAATCCAAGTTGTTTTTTAAAAGCAGAATTATTTGTATGTTTAGAGGCAGGTGGGTAATAGTAGTTTCCAGGACTCTTTAAATTATATTATGTCACATTTTCTTGTTTTCTTACAGTATTTGTTAAGTCTCTGACAAAATGGGAAACTGAAGTCAGAAAAAAAAAAATTCCACACCAGCAGTGCCTGGGTAAGAAAGATCAATTTCCACCAGCTTTATGACAGTTTCTTCTATTATTCCTCTTCTGGAAATGAAACTCTATACCAGGATTTCTCAACCTTGGCACTATGAACATTTTAGGACAGATCATTCTTTGTTGTGATGGCTGTTCTATGCATTGTTGATGTTTAGAGGCCTCTCTGACTTCTAAATAGCGGTTTAACACTCCTCCTCAGGTATGATATTCAAAAATGACTCTAAACACTGCCAAATGCTCTTGGGGGTGCAGGGAAGAGTTCCAGTTTGGAACCATCATTCTAACAGGAGCAAGTATTTTGGTATTTATGATCAACATAAACAGAGAATCCCACAGAGTCAATGGTAGACCATGACATTTTTTTAAATGATCATTTTAAGCCCATTCAAGAAGGCTATTACAGTCCTGGGTTTGAAGAAACTCATATTTCCAAACTTTAAGGTGGAAATTACTTTTGGATAGTTATAAAACATCTACAAAGTAAAAATATAAAATAATAATAATTGCATTTAATCTGTGATAGGAATTTTCCTAAGTATGCGACATACACCTACTTATTTAAACTACTTACTTATGTCCTAGGTATTGTTTTATGCCCATTTTACAGATGAGACAGTTGTGGTACAAATAGTCTAAGTCTTCCTCTTCATATAGATTCTTTTTAATTCTCACAACAAGCCTGCAGGGTTCATGCAATTACCATCCTTTTATAAATTTAAAAAATTGAACATAAATTAAGAAACCTAACTGGTTCCATAGTGCTAAACCGTGAGGTAGTATTCAGTGTTGATTAATATGGATACATTCACGAACATGATACAAATTAAAGCCGGTATCTACTAATCAAAGCTATTTTGCACTAGAGATATGGATACTTCAAGAGGAATTTAATTATCTTTCTTTGTAAATATAGAATAATTAAGTCTTATAATTTGCCAAAAAGCATTATATTTATTTCTAAGTTTACAAATTTCGACTTTTATCTCTTTTGTCTCTCCTCCTCAGCCCCGACATTTTTTCAGTAAGCATTTAAATAAAGCAGCTAAGCAGATGTATAAAGCAAACAAAGCATAATAAAATGTGATGTAGGAACATAAAGTGGATTTAGATATGATGAGGAAAACACTTACTATAAGGACCTATACACTGCTATGAGAAGGTTGAATTAAAATTTTTTTTCTCTCTCAACCAGTATAAAAAGGGAATTACATCAGTCAATTACACAGTTCCCAGGGTCCATTATATAAAAAACAAGCCCATTACAAAGAAGAAGTACCACTTGATACTAAGACCAGAGAGCATTTCTCTCATTGGGCCTGGCAAACTCACACTTGTGCGTAGTTTATTGAATGGCATTCTTGACATCATTCATACAATAAATCCAGTGATGAGTTTCACAAGACTTGGGGAGGTTGTAGTTCAATTCAGGGAAAGTATGTTTATTAATTTTGAGGTATTCTTAGGCTGATCATAATTTGCTTCACTCATGAATACCTTAAAATCATCAAAATGTCAAATTATCAAGAACTTTATGCATTTTCCTGATATTGTTTTCCTTAATTCTCTGGAATCTCTGTGAGTCTCCATTTGACACTCTCTTTATAAATCTTTTGACAAATATACTTACTTTTGACTACACTTCTTGTTTTAGACTTTCAAACATTCCTGATTATGACTAGTCTCCTGAAACTTCTGTATTGAGCCATTGAGGGTCACTGTAGTTTGTGCTACTCACTTAATAGCGATTTTTGTAACTTTATTTTCCTAGCCCACTCAGTTGCTTATATTCTGTAAAGCTCAGGGCACTTTATAAATTAATAATTTTTAAAAATCCTACAATAATAGTTGCAAAACCAGCAAAACCCACAGTGGGCAGATTTCACCTTCTGTTCCAAATTGCTAGCACAGGTCTATTAACAACCAGAACAATGGTGAAAATTATAATGGCTTTTTTTTTTTTGCATTATATTCTTCAAAGAAGATTCAGCCGAGTAGGTCCAAGTGAAAATAGCTGAAACTTCTAGTTCCTGTCGTAATTCAGAAAGTACTGATATTTATCATTATTATTATTATTATCATCATCATCATTACAAATAGTGAAAGTAAGGATGCATAAATAAAGTCTGCCTTAGGGGCAGCCTGAAGCTATATTCCAGCAAGTTACTGTGCTACAGTATTATGAAAATTTTTATCCATCATCAATAAAAAATGAGCATAGCAGTTATTATGGCAGTTTCCACAGTCAAGACTGTTTCTGCTATTACATCTCTTAGTGAAGGGGCGATACACCCTCCATTATATGATGTCAACTCGCCCACCTTTCCGACATTAAAGTGTAATGTACAATCTTTACATGGATTCTTCCCTCGTGAAGTCACATTTCCATGACCTTGGGGCAAGGACACAATGGGACTAAATTAACTGTGGGAAGAAAGTAAAGTAAATTGCATTTTTTTATAAACCAATAGCAGCACTGAGATGCCTCCATTTTTTTTCAGAATGAATTTAAAATAAATTTGATAAGATAAATATTCTACAGAGCAGGTCTACGCTCAGCAGTGGTATAATTATGCCAGACCAATGCCCTTCATGCACCACTAGGCACACTGAAAACACAAAAGGAGCACCTATTTCTCTATGCCAAGGATCTCCAGCACCAGGTCTATGAATATGCTGTCTGAGCAAACTGGCCTCTATAGCCAGCTCTCCAGCAGAACATGGTAGTTGAGGTTGGATTTTCAGAATACTCAAGTTCTTGTCCTTATATCCTCCTTTTTTTCTCCCTGAAGTTCTTTAAGAAAAAAAAAAAGACAGGATCTCACTCTGTTGCCCAGACTGGAGTGTAGCGGTGCCATCATAGCTCATTATAACCTTTAACTTCTGGTTCAAGAAATCCTCCTCAGCTTCCTGAGTAACTGCAACTACAGTTACCATATCCTGCTAATTTAAAAAAAAATAGAGTTGAGGGTTTTGTCATGTTTCCCAAGCTGGTTTCAAACTTCAGGCCTCAAGCAATCCTCCTGCCTAAGCCCCCCAAGTAACTGGGATTGCAGGCAAGAGCCACTTGACTATTGTCCCGTTTTTAATCTTTAACTTTATTATTATTTTTTAACCTAACCACTATTGCATATGGTCATAAAAAGAACAGAGAAGACTCGTGAGTAACTTCCTAAAGATTATTTGTGGGAAAGTTCAAGATGTCCAAGAGTTGGAACAGAAGACCTCAGTTCAAATACTGCCTCTTCCCCTCTAGGGCAAATTTATTTTCTCATTTGTGCTAGAGAGTTTGAGGGTATCTGGCAGCTTAAAATGATTCTCACTTCTGGAACGAATACCTCCTATATGTAGCAAATTAGACCTTACCAATAAGATTTTCTCCCCCAGTGAGGTTAATAAAAGGTGAGCTGTGAACCTTCATTTTTCCATGTGGATAAAGGAGCAGGAACAGCTAATCACTAGGTAGAAGGGAAGAGAAGCACAAATATGAGAAAGGGAAACTGAGTCTCAATGCATTCTTAGTTTATCTTGAAGAAAGGAGAGAAATTCATCTGGATAGTTTCTCACCCTACCACCTCCATTTAGCTGAGACTTGGCTACATACATACCCCCTTGCCCTGTGAGATATTCAAAGTCTTAGTGCTGCAGTTCTTCCTATTGCTTCTCTAGATTTTATGGAATTTTATTACCTGCAATCCCAAGAGTTCTAAGACACTCTTTGAAGTCTTGGTTTTCAAGGGACTAACAATTTCTGACTCTATCTCATCATAGGCATATTGTGAAGGGAAAGTGAGTTGATGAACAGTGATGTACCTTGTCTATCAATTACAAGCTCATGCGTTTGGTCAACCAATGTTTCTTGAGCATCCACTAAGTGCCAACACTGCCCTGGACATGAAAATAGAGCACTGAACAAAAGAAAGTCACTGCCAAATAGAATTTATGTTCTGGGGTAGGGAAACCAATAGTAAATTTTAAAAAATAAGTAAGTAAATATATTGTATGACAGAGTAAAAATATTTAAAAAATGGTGTAAAAGTGACAGGGAGTGATGGAGGGGAGGGGTTGTTACTTTAGGTAGATTGGTTAGAGAAAGTCTCAATAACGCAATGACACATGAGACATGAAGGAAATTAAGGAGAGAAACAGGTAGACATCTGAAGAACAGTGAGCAAGGAAGGAAAGTACAAGTCTCGAAGAAGGAGTGGACATGTCGTGTTTGAGGAACAGGAAGGCCAGAGTGACACAGTAGAAGATAGATCATGTAGAGGCTGGTATTCTGTGGTAAAGACTTTTGTTTTTACTCTGGATGAGATGAAATATTCTTGGAGGTTTTTTCGCAGAGATGGGACTTGCTTTGACCACCATTAAAATATATATTATTGGGATGCTGTGTTAACATTAGACAGTAGAAAGAAAAGATGAAACAAAGAAACCAGTTAGGAAGCCACTGCAATAGTCAAGGTTAGAGATGGTGGTAACTTAAATAAGAATAGTAGCTATAGATAGATAAAGATATGCCAGGTTCTCTTTGCTATAAGGTTTGTCAATGGTTTAGAAATGAGTTTGAGGGAAGATAAGAGTCAAGAAAGAGTAAGTTTTGGCCAAATATAAAAATGGAGCTGTCATTGGTGAAATGGGGAAGATGACAGGAGTGTAAGTTATTTTGGGGGAAAATATAGAGTTTCACTTTGAATATGGAAAATTTCAAACAACTACTAGACCTGTAAGTAGAAAAGTCAAGTAAGACTTTGTATGCATGAGTCTAGAGGTCAGGAGAGAGCTCTAGACTGAGATCTAGTTTATATTCCTGCCTTTTCCCTCCAGAGGAACTTCCCATTTGGGGTTGCTAGAAGATCAATTTTTTCAGTCAGTGGGATTAAGAATTAAGGAGATTACAGATGGTATAATACTTTAAGATCAAAGTGCTTGGAAGGGAAGCTAGAGAACTTTTGAAAGCCCCAATTGACTTTCTTGGCTTTCTGTAATTAGATTGGGTCAGCATATCTTTTATCTCTGAACAAAATACTATCAGCAGCAAAACATCTCATATCTATAAATAAATTTATTGGAAACATTGGGGACTTCAGAGTCAGAAAATAAATATGGATGTCACTGTGATAATAATTAACAAATTATTCTTTGATGCATGAATTGTTGAATGAGCATATCAATGCTTGAACATTTATTAAACACTGATCTTGTTCTGCTGAACACATCCTAATAAAGACAAAGGCTAATAAAAATCAACCTTTTGTTAAATAAATTAAATAAATGAATTAAATTAAATTAAATTAAGAACAAAATTAATCCCTGCCTTCAAGGGTTTTACAGAAGAGAACTTAAAATCTGGCGTTTTCCCAAGGTCTAGTCACAGCAAATTGTAAATTTGCAAAGTCTGTCTTTGGTCCTTTGCTACCACCATACTGAGAATTTAATGTGTCATTTAGCCTATCCACTTTCCCAAACAGACTGTAGGCCAGAGAGATTGTGCAGTGGGATACACATTGAAATAATATGCAAATACAAGTATGTGCTTCCAGAGCATCCCAAATACAGTTTTTAATAACAGTTTTTAATAACATAGCTGAGAACCATGAAGACAATGCAGTTTGGTGTAAAGAACATCAAAACAACCAACTTCATAATCCTCCTCAGCATGTCACTTGTCAACTGTGTGATAAATGTATTTGCATGGAACACTTCAATGCCTCATCGATGCACAAAAGTCAGAAATTTTCCCACACCAACGTCTCAGACACTTCTGTCTCCAATCCTCCAAACCTTCTTTAGTGCTTCATAAAGCTCTGTCCTTTAATCTATAAAGGATTTTACAGATTAAACCTATGAGGGTTGCATGCTCAACTCCAAAATATTTTAATGTATGACTATCCTATGTGGAACTCATGAAACCAGGATACATTAATCGGACATCTACTGTATGTTGGGTACTATGCTACACTCTGATGGCACAGAGAATAAGATGTAGACCCTTTCTTCAATCAGAAATGAGAAACCACGTAAATAAATGTTCTGGAAATTTCAAAGGTGCATCTTTACAAGGAATATTCCAAGAGCCCAGGAAATAAAAGTACTTATCAGGCAGGGAGTTTCACCAAAAACTTCCTCGGTACATCTTAGAAGACAAGTAGGAGTTCACTAGGTTAAGAGACAAGAAGGCAATAGGTAGGAGGACAGACTGTCCCCGTTAGAAAGAACAATGAGGCAGTTACATAAGATTATATGCTGTTGGAATATAAATTTCAAGGCAGGAAGTCATGAGAATTGCAACTGGAGGGATAAATTAGAGTCAACTCATAAGGGAGTCGAATATGTCAACTTGATTCTGCTTTTGCTAGCAAACCATTCTTCCCTAAGCCAACTCAAATCCTTTGTTAGGGGAAGAAGAATAGGGTATGTTAAATAACTAAGAACTAAATGGATTACTTTATACAACTACAAAAGGCTCTTCTTTTATGTTTGCCAGATGCCCTGTGGAGAAATGATGCAAAAGGCAAGAAAATAAATATTATGGAAATTAATTAATTAGGATATTGCTTGTTGTGTATAAAAATAATCAGAAATAATGATACATGTTACAAATGTTTTTAAACTGATTATTAGAGATTACAACCAAGAAGCATAAATATTAAGTCAATAACCTTTGGGTCCCTTATAACAGTTTTTAAATTCTGTAATTATGACCTTGCTTTGGTTCGCGTGTCTAAGGAATTGCCAAAGGGGAAATATTTCTAAAGAAGGAATTAAGAACTCAGTCTCAGCTTGTGTTGCAACATCTCTCTGTTCTTAGGACTCACTTCATAGAAAATAATGAGATTATTTACCAAGGGTTTCTCAGAAATGACTTCGAATTTCAAGAATGTACATTATAGGAACTCAGGAGATTACCCAGATAAAAAGCTTATAGGAAAGATGCATACAAGAAAATTCATAAGAAAGACATATAATCGCTTATAAAATATATTAAAATATTAATTTAAGTAATACAATAAACTAAGGTTATTACAAGTACATAAGGATGTGTGTGTATATATATATATATATATATATATACATATGTCAGATATAAACTGTGCTTCACTGGGGCTTTTTGCGATGTCTGATTCTATCACTAAAAATATATCCACTCATACACATATTGTTGGTTTTGGTACATTTTCATTTTAAAAATCATTTCTCAAATCCTGTAATTGTTGAGATTGCTGAGCAGTGCTATTTGAAAACTCTTTGTAGTCCAGGTTACTTATCATGTTGGATAAAAATAGGCAAATGACATATGCTCCCTTTTAAAAAATAGAGTCTCTGGCTTTATCTAACCTAATTAACTGGTTAGAGTAGCCATCCATAAAAACAGAAGCTAGCACGTGAGGGTCCATTAGCATTGCCCCATGAATACATTCTTACTAGCTGGTTGATTTCTCTCTTTCCAAGCTTAGAAATTCTAACCTATTATATGAGCTAAGTTTCATTCAAGTTTCCTTTTATCTTTAATTTTGTGAGAGTTTAAAGCAAGTTACTAGTAGTTTAAATAATGGGCTGAAGTCCTAGGTAATTTTTCTAATACAGTTGTTCTTTAGGCTCACACCAAGCCCCAGTTAGTTCCATCAAAATTAAGATGGCAGACAATCAGTAGTAGGTGTATCTACAAATTTTCTTGTAGAAAACATGCTATAACTTAAAAAAAATTAATCCTAAATTTTAAATATTTGTGTTAAAAGACACAAATTCTCAGAAGAATATTTCTTGGCAAGGAAAAGAGAACAGGTTTCAAGATTGATGCTTGCATGTTGTGTATTTGAAATGTTTCACGGACAGCTCACTCAAGAAGATTCTTAACCATTAGCACATTAAAGGTTATAAACCTTCTAGCTGTAAATAAACCTGTTTCCCTTCATTTAACCAGAATTACCAAGCTTACCTGATCAAGGAAGCTTTTTTTTCGTGTAAAATATATTAATATTCTATGGAATTCCACAATTATGACAAATTTTATTGAAAGATATTAAATTAGAATTTTAAAATTCAAATGTTCAAAAAATTTACTCATTTTATATATTTACAATAGACTTGATTTGGCAGGTAATTTGAGGGTCATTCCAAGATCGCTTTGCTCCAGTTGCAGAAGTGAAAGTAAGAAGGTTTTCTTATTTGCATTCCAAGCCATCTCATTGTTACCGAAGAATTTTTGGTTACTTGCTCCAAAGCATTCGCTGCTCTTGGGGGTTTAACATAATTTCTACCCGTTTGGGAATAGGAACATATTTATAATTTTTATTGTAATAAACAAATTGCCAAACACAAGCAAAGTGGAGCAGAGATTACTTTTCCCACAGGCACAGTTCCAAAATCACACAGAAACTGATAAAATATAGTAGGCATTTGCAGCGCCATAATGAGGTACACCAGGGTAAACCCCTGTAGATATGAGAAATAGAGTAGGAAGGTCAAGTGGTGAGCAAGACTGAATCCACAGGCCCAGTTTCAGGTTGTAGTAACCACTGTTGGGGGATTCAGAGTTCCATGGGAAATTAGGACCAAAATACAATTGTTACCTGAAAAGAGGGTCGTGGTGGGTCTTATCTGCTCATGAGAAAACAAAACTAGAAAAACAAAAACAACTACTGCTCACTAGCTTTCCAGAACTATGGAGTTATAGGAATATGCAAATACAATGGCACAGCCACCAATGAAAGAAAAATTGTTGTATAGCAAGAACAAGATTCTATAAAACTTAGTCCTACAAGAGATGAGACAAACTAAACCACAAACTTTGGACATGAAAAAGTATAGTCATTGAAACTAAAAGCAAAAACAAAACTAGATGAAACAATTCTATAGATGGAGCAACTCTACAGAAGAAGAATTAGACAATTATACTGAGGAATTCATGTAGAATATATCACAAGGAGCAAAATAAATTTCTTTTATTTTTATTTTAAAGATATGGGGTACAATTCAGGGTTAGGTATACAAATGGTCATTGGTACAGGTAAAGTTTGGTCCTCATTTGGGGCCGCATTTCACCTGATTTGGGATCAGGTACCCTTATTGATGAAGTCCCTCCTCACCCCGGTAGTTTCCTACTACTGCCAATCCCTTTCTTACAATATTGTGATAATTGTCCAGGGTCCGCTTATGAGTGAGAACATATGGTACCCAGTTCTTTGTTTCTGTGATAGATCACTGAGTATTATAGACTCTAAATCCATTTAAGTTTCTGGGAAGTTCATAATAACTTTGTCCTTCTTTATAGCTGTGTAATATTCCATTATGTATATGTACCACATTTTTTAAAATCCAGTTCACTTTTGATGGGCAGCACGATTGGTTCCATGTTTTTGTTATTGTGAATAATACTGCAATAAACAAACAGGTGTAGGTATCTTTTTCATAGAGTGATTTGAGTTCCTCCAGGTATATTCCCAGAATGGGAATTGCTGTGTTGAATGGAGGATCGATTTTTCGATCTTTTAGGTATCACCACACTGTTCTCCACAGGGCTTATGCTAGTTTACACTCCCACCAACAGTGTAGAAGTGTTCTCTTTTCTCTGCATCCTCTCCAGCATCTGTTGTTTAGCAAAATAAATTTCTAAAGGGCAAGCAGAAATAATTAAGACGTTTGGATAATTGACTTGGATGGCTCCAGGATGTGAAGATAAAATAAATAGTAAATAATAATAATAATCATTGAAAGATACAATTGAAATTTCCTGAAGTGAAGAAAGACAAATGTTTATAATGGATTTTGAATTCTGAGTAGTGTGCAAGATAAACATAAATATAATCACAATTAAAACACAAAAGATGTGAAAAATAATCCTAAAATCTAAAGAAAAAAACATTAAACAAAATGACTCAAATTGTCAAGCAATTTCTCTTTAGCAATGGAGATTTCAAAAGACAATGGAGTTATACATTTAACGTGTTAAGCACAATGCCTGTGACCTAGAATTTTATTCCCAGTTAAATTAAAAAAGTAAAAGAAACATGATGACAATCTCAAACACATAAACACTAAGGATGTTTACTACAAATACTAAACATTTAAAATATTTAAAGATTGTCATCAAGTAGAGAAAGGAACTCAGAAATTGTTAAAGATTTACTAAATTTAATTATTTAATGATTACAAAAGCAATGTGCTATTTTATATATTTTTAGAAATGTAAAATTATAATTCTAATTGAAAATAACAAGATGATTGGTTGAAATGATTAATGCATAATTGAGGTGTGATAAGTTCTGTGTTAAATATGAGAGAAGGGGAGAAATGTTGCATTCCATTAGAATTTATTAGGAATTATAACTGACTATATATGTGTATCTTAAATTCAGAGTATCTACAAAAGTAATGATTCAATTAAGTATTCTAAGCCTGTAGAGAAAAATAAAAGTGGCTATTGAACATTTTATTAATTCTTTGTCTTCTATTTTTTCAATATTTTCATAATTTAGTAATGATTTTTACATTTGCATGCATATATTAAATGATTTAAACAATGAAACAACATTCATGACACTTTTCATTATGTTTGCTTCAGAAAATGGAGCATAGATATGTTTGATGTGTTTCGAATAATGGAACTCAGTCTCTTGTGTTCTTTGCCAATGACTATTGAGTGGTAGAAATAGATTCACATAGATTTTCTGTAATGTCATCTCTTATTAAAGATGTTCCTGAAACAAGAAAAAAATGTAATTCTTAAAATAGAACTGGATTTTTTCATTTATACTACTTTTGTAAATAATTGTTTTAGTTGATAACATATGATGAACATTTCCATCTGTCACTGAATATTCAAAATGCAAAAGAAAACTGGAGAAAAAAGGAACCAAAAAAAAACATACAACCAAAAACACAAAGATGTCAGAATAAAAATAGATTAATAAGAATGAAAATAAATAAGTGTAATAAAGATAATAAATTAAGTTCACAACAAAAGAGTATGATTTACTAGCTTCAGTTTAATCATCAAAATCCAAGAAAAAAACTACCCTAAGAAATGAACAACATGGATATAAACAAAAGACCCCATGTAAACATCAACCAAAAGCAAACTGGACAGGGAATTATATATCACAAAAAAATCCAGAGCTTAATTAAAGAAAAAGTGAATTGAAACAAAGGATAATAAAAAAAGAAAAATTCACGAGGAATATGTAAGAATCATGAATATATGGGCAGCAAAAAATATAGTTTTTACCTATGTAGAGCAAAAACTGGCAAAATTATTAAGCAAATTTAACAAGCTAACAATCATGATGGAATATTTTAATTCAACTCTCAATACTTTTATTCAAAAACTCCATGAAGTCAAGCAGTCAAAAAAAAAGTAGAGTATAAAAGTTTTGAATGAAACACAAATATGGAGAGATAAAGAGATTGGTTTGCACCTCAGAAATAGAAAGTATACTTTCATTTCAAGCACACAGGAGACATTTATTAAAACTGAGTTCACACATTTCACACACTCTCAAGTAAAATAAAATTAATAATTTAATAAAAAATAATTCCTATTAAAAAGTTAAAAACTTATGAAGGCACTTCTAAATTACTAGTAGAAATTTTAAAATAGTTAGAATTGAACAATAACAAATATAGTAAATAATAAAAATGTACAATATCCACCAACATTATAATTAAAATAAATTTATGGTCTTAAACGTCTTTATTTAAAAAATTAAAAATATTTGAAAATACATGAATTTAGCTTCCAAATCAAGAAACTAGAAAAGCTTCAAAGGACAACTCTTAATCAGAGAGAAGAAACTTTCGAAATTAAAATCAGAAATTAATACAAAATGAATTAAGGGAAAAAAGATAAACAAAGTTAAGAATGGTTTTTTAATGAACTAATAACATAGTCACATTACCAAAGGAATGATCAAGAAAATTTTTGTTTTAAATGCAGTCATGAGCCACCTGACAACATTCTGGTTAATGATAGGCTGCTATAACATTGTAGTACAACCCATGACCCACGTGTTTGTAGTGTTGCTGGTATAAACAAAGTATTGCACATACAAATACATATAGCACATAAATATTTGAGAATGGTAATAATGACTGCTGCTGCTTTAGGTATTTACTATGGTATACTTTTTAATCTTGATCTTAGAGTTTACTCCTTCTACTTATTAAAAACATTAACTATAAAACAGCCTCAGGCAGGTCCTTCAGGAGGTATTCCAGAAGAAGGCATTGTTATCACAGGGAGATGAGTGCTCCATGCAAAGACTTTCCAGTGGGACAAGATGTTGAGGTGGAAGGCAGCGATATTGATGATCCTGACCATGCTTATGCCTAAGCTAAGATTTGTGTTTGTGTCTTCCTTTCTAAAAAAAGTTTAGGCTGAGCGTGGTGGCTCAAGCCTGTAATCCCAGCACTTTGAGAGGTCGAGGTGAGAGGATTGCCTGAGCCCACGGGCTCAGAAACAGCCTGGGCAACTAACTGAGATCTCATCTCCACAATAAATTAAAAAATCAGCTGAGGATGGTAACGCACACCTGTAGTTCTGGTTACTTGGAAGGCTGAGGTGGAAGGATCGCCTGAGCCCAGCAGGTTGACGCTGGGGTGGCTGCGAGCGTGCCACCGCACTCCAGCCTGGGTGACAGAGTGAGACTCCAACTCAGAAAGAAATAAAAAGTTTAAAATGTAAAAAAATTGTTTTGATAGAAAAAAGCTAATACAATAAGGATATAAAGAAAGAAAATATTTTGGTACAACTGTAAAATGTGTTGAGTTTTAAACTAAGTGTTACTACAAAAAAGTTAAAAAGTTTTTTAAAGTTTATAAAGTAAAAAATCTACAATAAGCTAGGTTAATTTATTATTAAAGAAAGAAATTACCGAATAAATTTAGTGTAACCTACGTCTACAGCATGTATAATTTAGTGTAACCTACGTCTACAGTGGACTCTAATGTCCTAGGCTTTTGCATTCACTCACCAGCCACTTGCTGACTCACTCAGAGAACTTTCCAGTTCTTCAAGTTCCATTCATGGTAAGTGCCCTATACAGGTATACCAGTTTTTATCTTTTATACCATATTTTTACTGTACCTTGTTATGTTTAGATATGTTTAGGTGCACAAATACTCATCATTGTGTTACAATTGTCTGTAGAATTCAGTGCAGTAACGTGGCTCAGAGTAATAGACTTTACCATATAGCTTAGGAGTGTAGTAGGCTATACCATCTATGTTTGTATAAATATACTCTGCATGTTGGCATAATGACAAAATGACCTAATAATTCATTTCTCAGAATGTATTCTTGTCCTTAAACAACCTGTGACTGTGTTAAGAACTAAAGTGACATCACTACAGATATTGTATCAGCTTTTAAGATCATAACACTACAAAGAAATATAAATATTTATTTTAAAATGCACAATTTTCAAATTTAAAAACTGCAATAAATCAGAAACCTTTTTTAACTTTTAAATTTTCTATTTTAAAGATGTGGGGTACAATTCAGGGTTAGTTATACAGATGTTCATTATGCAGGTACTCTTACTGATGAGGTGTGCCCCTCCCTCCCCTGGCAGTTTCCCTCAACTGCCAATCCCACCCCCTCTCCCCTGGCAGTTTCCCACTACTGCCATTCCCTTTCTTATAGTATTATAATTATTCAAGGTCTGCTTATGAGTGAGAGCATATGGTACTCTGTTCTTTGTTTCTGTGACAGATGACTGAGTATAATAGACTCTGAACTGATCCAAGTTGCTGTGAAGTCCATATGTTTATGGATTTCTTTATGGCTGCATAATATTCCATTGTGTATATGTACCACATTTTTTTATCCAGTTCAAATTCGATGGGCAGCATGGTTGATTCCATGTTTTTGCTATTGTGAATAAGGCCGCAACAAACATGCGTTTGCAGGTTTCGTTTTGGTAGAATGATTTGAGTTCCTCCAGGCATATTCCCAATAGGGGGATTGCTGGATCATATGGAAGGTCAATGTCTAGTTCTTTCAGAAATCGCCACACTGACTTCCAGGGAAGTTGTACTAGTTTGCATTCCCACCAGCAGTGTAGAAGAGTTCCTTTTTCTCCGCATCCTCGCCAGCATCTATTGCTGTTTGTTTTATTAATGATGGGCATTCTTATTAAATTAATCTATACTCAGAATTATTGCTCATCATTCCCATTTTCCTTACTTTTAGCAAAATATAAAAGACTCCAGAACCTATTTTCGAAGTGTATTTTGTCCACCCTTCAAAAAATCAACACAAGACATTTTTATTTTTAAAGAAATCAGACAAGAATAGAAAAAGCAGCGAAAAGTATGAATATAGATATAAAGTTCCTAAATAAAATACTAGAAAAAAATTAAACAACCATGTATATGTCACAATCAACTAATATTTAGTACAATAAATCAAGAACTCTAAAAGAATCTTATAGAAAAATGAAAAAATAACACGAGCAGGCAATTCATAGAAGAGGAAAACTTATAAGCATATTAAGAAATATCCAGTTAGCTCAGTCTGTAATCCCGCGCTTTGGGAGGCTGAGGTGAGTGGATTGCCTGAGCCCGAGGGTTCGAGACCTCATCTCTACAATAAATCAAAAAATCAGCGGGGCATGGTGGCGCATGCCTGTAATTCCGGCTACTGGGAAGGCTGAGGCGGAGGGATCGCCGGAGCCCAGCAGGTCGAGACTGTGGTGGCCGGGAGCAACCACTGCACTCCAGTCTGGGCGACAGAGTGAGACTCCAACTCAAAAAAAAAAAAAAAAAGAAAGAAAGAAATATCCAGTGATCTGTCACAGAAACAAAGAACAGAGTACTGTATGTTCTCACTTACAAGTGGACCTTGAACAATTATTATAATACTATAACAAAGGGATTGGCAGTTGAGGGAAACTGCCGTGTGCCACGGGGGGAGTAGCACACCTCATCAAGGGTACCTGCATAATGAACATTTGTATACCTAACCCTGAATTGCACCCCACATTTTAAAAATAATTTTAGAAGCATATTAAGAGATATAAACCCTCATTGGTATTCAGAACACACACACACACACACACACACACACACACAACTAATACCAAAACAAAAATGAGGAACATTTGGGTTGGTAAAATTTAAGAAGTCTGCCAATACCAGATATTGACAAAAATAGAAACTTTCAAAATTTAGAATTTCCAACTTCCATGGGAAAGTTATAAGTTGCTACAACTACAAACACTTTGTTTAGCTATTGGGAACTAGCCAATGCAATTGAAATATACACCTAACGACACCATACTTTCTTCTTTAGGCATATTAGCTAGAGAAAAATCTTGAAAAGTGTGCAAAATATGTACAACATGTGAATTGTAGCACTGTTTATAACAGCAATAAAAGTAAAACTAACCCATAAGCTTCCAAAGAGAAAAACAGGGAAATAAACAGTGGTCAATATGAAACAAAGAAATACATAGAACTAGAGCTTTATATATCAATAATAATAATTGTCAAAACTTAAATACATGCAAAAAATGAAAAGAATGATATGATATAATAACATACATATATTTAAAAGCACAAAGGACAATATCATATACTGTTTATGGATCTATAATAGTCCACATATAATCATAGAGAAAACTGCTACTGATAGTGGCAGAGAAATAATTTGGATTAATGCACCCACAGAGAAAATATGTATGTATGTATGTATGTATTATGGGTGAGACAATTGAGAAGCTGTAGGTCAATTAAAAAATCTAACCTAGACTATGTTAATATATTTTAATTAATTATGCTAATAATTAAAAAGCTACATATCAAATTTGTTCACTGCAGCTAAAGTCACATTACAGGAACATTTTGGCATTCAATATGTATATCAGAAAAGAATAATAGCTGAACATCCATGAGTTAAGCATTCATCTCAAGAAATTAGAGAAAAAGAGAAAATTAAATTCAGGGCCAGAAAAAGAATAATAAAGACAAAAGCAGAAAACTTTATTAAGACTAGAGAAAAATTTTTCTACTCATTATTTAAAGTCAGACTTACTGTATTTAAAAAATGTCTAGGACATTAAAAGAGAGAAAAGTATAGGCCTATTTACTTACAAAGATGGATGCACTACTTGGAAGACTGAGGCAGAAGGATCACCTGAGCCCAGCAGGTGGAGGCTGCAGTGGCATTGAGTATGCCACTGCACTCCAGCCTGGGCAACAGAGTGAGACTTCAACTCAAAAAAAAAAAAAAAAGATTGATGCAAAGATACTGAGCAAAATATCAGCAATCTAAATTTGGCAATCTATTCAAGGGGTAGCATATCACAAAGAAACCAAGTTATTCCCAGAATGCACAGTTGTTTAACATGAAAATATTAAAAGTAAAATCACCATGTGTATAAGATAAAGATGATCTATAATCATCTCAACTGATGCCGAAAATCCATCTGCTCATATTTATTTTCTATGATAGGCTAAATAATGCTTCCCATGAATGATGTGTGTGACTTAATCCCCAGAATCAATGAATGTGATTCCTTACATGGTAAAAGGGTTTTGCAAATACAATTAATCGAAAGATCTTGAAGTGGACATTATACTCTATTACCCTGATGGGGCCAATGTAATCACAAGGATTTTTTTAAGAAAGAAGTAGGCAGGGCAATGACAAAGAAGATGTCACTACAAAAGCAAAGATTGAGGAATGCAGACCTATGAACCAAAGCATGTGGGCAGTCCCGAGAAACTGAAGAAGCCAAGGAAACAGAATCTCTTCTGAAGTCTCCAGTAGAAATATAACCCTGTTGACCCATTGGACTTCTGTTCTACAGACTGTAAGATAATAAGTCTGTACTATTTTAAGTTACTAAGTTTGTAGCAATTCGTTACTGCAGTGACAGGTCTCTAATACTTCATAATTTATCCTAAAAGAAATCTTAGCAATTAGGGAGATAAAAAGGAAACATTTTTAATTTTAAATGACATCTATAAAAATATATTGTGGAAGCATCATTCTTAAAGGTGAAATATTGAAAACTTTTCCACTGAATTCAGGTATGAAACACGGGTGCCTGGTATCATTTTTTCCATTTGACATTATATTGGAAATTCTATGAAATGCCATTCCATATTTATATAACAAAAAAGATTGAAAAGAAAGAAAATCACCATTATTTGCAAATGACATAATTATGAATTAAAATTCAAAATAATCTATAATAAAAGTCAGGTTAAAAGTGAATTTAGCAAATTAAAAGGAAACAGAGCTTCTTGAAGATTTGGCTAATTTCTTTTCTTTTTTCTTTTTTTTTTGAGTCGGAATCTCACTCTGTCACCCAGACTGGAGTGCAGTGGCCGCTCCCAGCCATCGCAACCTCGACCTGCTGGGCTCCGGCGATCCTTTCACCTCAGCCTTCCAAGTAGCTGGAACTACAGGCGCGCGCTACCACGCCCGGCTAATTTTTTAAAATTTATTGTAGAGATGAGGTCTCTCCAGCCTAGGCGGGTCTCCAACCCGCGGGCTCAGGCAATCCACTCACGTCAGCCTCCCAAAGGCGTGGGATTCCAGGCTGAGCCACTGAGCCCGGCTGTTTTGGCTAATTTCAAAGCCATTACAGTAAGAGTAAAACATAAGCTTGTAACCTCTTGTTGGATCAAAAAAGTAAAGTGCTCAAAAAATAACGAAGGCGTCAAAATTATGCAGAGCCAACTTGTAGAAGCTTCCTACTGGCCACAGCAGGGGCAAATTTAGCTTCAAAATGCATAATGACAGTCATTATCATTGCATAAAATAATAATCCAGAAGTCCATACTGATGATAAGTAAACAGAAAAAGGAGCAGAGAAGCTCTTCTGTAGGGTAAAATAATTGTAATAATTAATTCAGATAAGAATCATAAATAAATATTTTTACCATTGGGTGAATGTGTGAAGGAACAGGGTATATACTTAGTCTTCAAATATCTTTCCATAGGTTACATAAGAAGAGAAATGAATGGTAACTGTAAAGGAGAAAAGTCTGGTGAGTATATTTTAATAAAATAATCAAAGTTAACACCACCAATAAGAGAAAAATTTACATTATGTGCCTTGTGATGTGTGCACTGGGGAGAAAAAAATAGAAAGATAGATACATAGATGGATAAATAGATATAGAGATACAAAGGCTATACACATACACAAATGCCTATGTGTATATGTGTGTGTGTGAGAGAGAGAGGAAGAGAACGGGAGGGAGAGAGAGATATTAGCAACTGATAAACTTGGTGATGAATAAATGGGAATTATTTAGACTAATTTAATGAAATGGGTGAAATATCTAAGATCTGTACATGGAAAATTTATAAAAATCGAAGAAGACCCGAATAAATGGAGAAATTTTCATATACACCTTGCTTATAAATTATAATACTCACTATTGTAAATTTAAATTATCTTCAAGTATACCTGTTGGTTCCAAACATCAAAATTCCAGGGTTTTTTGGTTTTGTTTTGTTTTGTTTTAGAAATTAACAGGAACCACAAGCAGAGGAGAACCTATTCAGTAAATAGTGCTGGGAAAACTGGTTGAACACATGCAGAAGATTAAAACAAGACCCCTACCTATTGTTATACACAAAAATCAACTCTAAATGGATCAAAGACCTAAACGTAAAACCTCAAACTATAAGAACCTTAGAAAAGGCAAGAGATATCCTTATGGAAATTAAAACTGACAATCAATTCCTGATCAAAATTCCAAGAGCCCAGGCCATAAGAGATAAGATATACAAGTGGGACCTCAACAAACTGACAAGCTTCTGCAAAGCCAAAGAAACCATCAAGAGAGCAGGGAGACAGCCCACAGACTTGGAAAAAATATTTTCCAACTCTGTGTCTGACAAAGCCCTAACATCTAGGATCTACAAGGAATTCAAACGTGCTGAAGAGAAAAAAGCAAACAACTCCATTACAAAGTAGGCAAAAGATATGAATAGACAGTTCTCAAAAGAAGACATATGAGCAGCCAACAGATACATGAAAAAATCCTCAGCCTCACTAGTCATCAAAGAAATGTAAATTAAAACTACACTGAGATACCACTTAACTCCAGTCAGAATGATCATCAACAATAATTCAAAAATAACAGATGCTGGAGAGGATGTGGTGAAAAGGGAACACTTCTTCACTGTTGGTGGGAATGTAAACTAGTACATCCTCTGTGGAAAATAGTATGGCAATTTCTAAAAGTTCTAAAAATTGACCTTCCATACTACCCTGCGATCCCCCTACTGGGAATCTACCCGGGAGAACTCAAATCACTCTATAAAAAAGATACCTGCGTATGTATGTTTATTGCAGCATTGTTCACAATAGCAAGAACATGGAACCAACCGTGCTGCCCATCAAAAGAGGATTGGATAAAAAAAATGTGGTACATATACACAATGAAATATTATGCAGCCATAAAGAAGAACAAAATCATGAACTATGCAGCAACCTGAATGGACTTAGGGTCTATAATATTGAGTGATCTTTCACAAAAACAAAGAACTGAGTATTACATGTTCTCACTCATAAGTGGACCTTGGACAACTATTGTAATACT
>NW_007247450.1:215108-241398 GCF_000164805.1 Carlito syrichta
ACCTCATCAACAAGGTTACCTGCACAATGAATATTTTTATACCTAACCCTGAATTGTATCCCACAATTTAAAAATTTTATTTAAAATAAAAAATTTGAAGGTGAAAAAAAAGAAAAAAATGTACAGAAATAGTCTGAAATACATACAGAAGAATAGCCAAAACAGTCATGAAGAGTGAATTCTTTTACCTTTTTCTCTTGAGGAAGAAGAAAAAATGTAAAGGAAATTGTCTCATCAGGGATCAATGTTTATTATAAAGCTCTTAAAGTTAAATAATATGGTATTAATATAAAGATGGACAAATGACTTAGAATAAAGAAAATCCTCTCATCTATAATTTATGATTAACATGCACTGAAGAGAACTGGATAAAAAATATATTTTTGAATAAATATTGCTGAATCAATTTAATATCCATATGGAGGAAAAACAAAATAATACCTCCAATACACTATACACAAATTTCAAGCAGATTGAAGATCTTAATGTGAAAGGTAAAACAATAAATGTTCTAGAAGAAAACATGGAAGAATATCTTCATGACCTTGAAATGAGGAAATGCTTATTAAATAAGACAAATAAGAAAGCCGTGATCATAAAGAAAAAAATATTGTAAACTGTACACATAAAATTAAGAATAATTATCAAATAGAAATTGCATGAGTGAAAAGGTAAGTGGGGGAATATATTTCTAACATATATAATTTGACAAAAAGTTCATGCACATGATATATAAATAATTATCACAAATCAATAAGAGAAAAAACAAGTAACCCAACAGAATGTTGCGCATGACACTTGAATAGTACTTTCATCTGAATGGGCCAATAAACTAAAAGGTAAGTGCTCAACCTCATTAGTCATCAGAGAAATGCAAATAAAATCACAATAACACTATATAATCATCAAAATGGCTAAAATTTAAAGACTGACAGTGCCAAGTATTGACAAGGATGCAGAGAAATGTCAACACTTATAGACTGCTGGTAGGAGTATAATTGTTAAAATCACTTTGGAAATTGTTTGACATTATCCACTGATTTCTCCGTTTCCTTCTTTAGTATGCATCTAACAAAAATCTATGCAGAAGAATGCTCATAACAGTATTATTAATATTTGTAAACCAGGCACGATGCAAATGACATCAGCAAGAGAGTGGTTAAAGAAATAGTGATAGCCGGGCTCGGTGGCTCAGCCTGTAATCCCGCCCCTTGGGAGGCTGAGGTGAGTGGATTGCCTGAGCCCGCGGGTTCGAGACCCGCCTGGGCAACTTGGTGAGACCTCATCTCTACAATAAATTTTTAAAAAATTAACCAGGCCTGGTAGCGCGCGCCTGTAATTCCAGCTACTCGGAAGGTTGAGGCAGAAGGATCGGTGGACCCCAGCTGGTTGAGGCTGCGGTGGCCGGGAGCGGTCACTGCACTCCAGTCTGGGCATCAGAGTGAGACTCCAACGCAAAAAAAAAAAAAAAGAAAAGAAAAAAGAAATAGTGATATATCTATCAAATTGAATTTCATACACAATGAAAGTGAACAACTACAGCCACAGGCAGCAAAATGACTCTCACAAACATATTTTAAGCAAAAAAAAAATCACATGCAAAAAGACAGTTTGATTCCAAATATATCAAGTTTTAAAGCATCATTACTTATCTACAGTGGTAGAAGGTAGCATATTGCTTACTTTTGAGATGAATAGTGGAGGATAATGGCTGTTAGGAGGCACAAATTTGGGGGGACTCCTTGAGTACTAATAATGTTCTACTCGCTAACCAGGAGAGTGTTTGCATGATCCTCTTCACTATGTGTAAACTAATTGAGTTGTATGCTTAAACATCTATCTCATATGTTAAAAATTCAGATAACAGGTAAATTTCTAGAAATGCATAAGAATAACACATATCAAAATCGTAACAGTGGTTATCTTTGAAGAAAGAGAGTGGTAGCTGAGATTTGGGAGGAGTTTGCAGTAGGAAGAGGGTTAAACTCTATCTGTACCATCTTATTTCATTTTGAAAGAATTTAATGCAATTCTAGAAAACTATTAAGACAACTTTAGAATAAAAAATTAAAAATATGCAGGCCAGCTGAGAGTTTGTTACACAGGTAATTGTTATATTACTATCTATCTCCATATCCTAAAATCAGTCTCATCCAGGAGCATGTATTGACTCTGGTGGAGCATCAGGCTTTAGACTGAGTTAATGAGGATGGTCTTCAGTTGTAACAGTAGAGTGGTGTCCTAATGTACCTCTCTAGAAAGTGTGAGAATTTTTTTAGTCAGATGCAAATGTCTTTTTTTTTTTGAGTTGGAGTCTCACTCTGTCGCCCAGACTGGAGTGCAGTGACTGCTCCTGGCCACCGCAGCCTCGATCAACCTGCTAGGCTCTAGCGATCCTTCCGCCTCAGCCTTCCAAGGAGCTGGAACTACAGGTGCGCGCTACGACGCCTGGCTAAGGAGTACTTTGAGTACCATGACATCATGATCTCCACATTGCTCTGAGGGTCTTGAATTGTAGCATCTGAAGACGTTGTTGAAGGTTGTGTTCATTGCATTTCTCAGAGTGAACTTCATTAATCTCGGAAGAAATTCCCTCTGGCCCGAGTACTTGGGATAATTGAACTTTCTCTTCCCTGTGGGAAATGCTACACATTTTGAATTATCGTATAACTGGTTCTGTTTTTACTTTTGCATTATTTACCAGAAATCTCAAAGCCAAATTTGTGGCCCTTCCATATAGTATGTATTTTGAGTACTAATCTAAATCTTAGCTTAATTTATCTTAACATTAATTATTTTTGTCCCTATCTACTTGTATTTAATTTCATATAATTTTGAGTCTATTTCTTAATGCCTTCCTGGAATATAACTGGCTGGAAATTATTAAGCACATGATTATTTTGACCCAACAATTTTTGTGTTTAAAGTGTTCTTTCCATCATGTATCTTTTCTGTTTGTATGTGTGCAGAGATTCACATGAGAGAAGAACTGGCTGAAGGGCAAATGGCCATGAATTCCTTTTCCAGTTAGAAATGATTGAGATTCAGCTCTTTGTAGAAAATGCAAAATCTTGGTGACTCCTACTAGAATGAGAAGCTTTATTAACTTTTTACCAAGCTCACAAACGCTTCTGCATGGAGAAATTTTGCACTGCTGCATGCAATTGATGTGGAAGGCAAAACTGGCTTTCTGGCCCTCTTTTTTGAATATCTTGCACACTGCATTGATGCCATGTTAACGATTTTATTACATTTGCATTATTATACCATGTATTATCATAATTATTTTATTATTTTTATCATATTCACTTATTGCAATTGAGTTATAATTGATAAACCCCCTGGTTTCTCCTGTTCCCCTTTTATTCCTTGTATCTATACATAAATGGACACACACATACACATAACTTTCAGATAACTATGAATGATTTGTAAACTATCTGGTTTTCATTTCAGTCTCATTAAAATTCCCAAAGCCTACTCTAGAGTTCAAGCTTTCTCACAGATCAGTGATCCCTCAAGGAGCTAACTTAAATTTCTCCCCACTAGGTAATATGGTAAGTAACTACTCTATGTCAATGTTTACTTTAAGTTATTTTCTACTTGATGGAGTTCATCAGGTGTGTAGAGCATTTTCTTGGCTCTTCAGGAATGGGGCTTGTGTGTATGAGAGAGAGAGAGAGAGATGAGAGAAAGAGAGAGAGAGAGAGAGAAAGAGAGAGAGAGAAAGTAAAAAGAAAATGAGTGTAAACTTTTCCAAAAGGTCTTTCTGAAATGAATGATCATTTTATTATTTTCTCAGATAAAATTAACTCAGTCACTTGAAAGAAACACAACACTCATATTTAATGCAAAATATTGAGATGAGAGAATGAGATATTTCTGCATTTATAATTCATCGTAACATTTTATATTCAATTTTCACGTTGCCAAAATGCATCCATCACTGTGTTTTAGAAAAAAGAGAAATTCTTCATACTTCACGAATAAAAGTCATTGGGGGAGGTGTGGGGATACCTCTAGTAGTAGGTTTATTTCAGAACAAGTTATATCTTCAATTATTTGATATAGGCAAAGATTCCAAAGAAAAAGTGTAATGTTGCAAAACATGCCCTCTTCAGATACAAAATATAAAGAGGTAACTCTCCAGACTTAGAAACACAGCTACAATAGCAACCTCCCACCTCTGAGCCCATTAACTTTAGGTACTGACTATAGGATGACAGGAGTTGGCCAGTGAAAGAATAACATTTCTGAGAGTTCGTTTTACTCTTGAGTCACTTTTGCATGAAATGATAGCATCCCTCCTGGGGACTGGCCTCAATGCATCTTTCTGTAAATTACTTACCATATATCAGTCTTGATTCAATAGACTATAAAATATAGGTGCTTTTTATTGGCAAGAACTTAGGACATTTTTACAACGAAAAATAATGTTTTCCAGCAGGAAAACTTAAAAGAATTAAGAGTTATGGGACTGCAGGAAGAAACTGACCACTTCTTCCCTTGAAAAGTCTTTTGCCTTATCTTCTCTTCCAAATCTGTCATATACAACTTTCCAATTCTTCTGCTGAAGAAAAGAAGACTGAAGTTGTAAAAATAATTTCAACTCAAACATATTTTATTCAACTCACATAATTAATTCAACTGTATCTCAAGGTTTCTTTTCCTTTAAACCATTTCCCACCCCCACCCCTCCGCAATTACCTGATTTTTTCAATAGGAATTAGAGTCTTCCATTTGAGTCCTCTCAGTGCCTGATTTCATCATGCCATTATAATGGAGAGTAGAGAACTGGATTGCATATTAAACTTACTCTACTTTAAAGGTTCTTGAATTTGGTTTCTATTGGATATTAGATTCTTTTAGTAGCTAAGACCTCATGAAGAATGTAGTACAGAATGCTTTGATGAAATCAATTAGGATGCTTGCCTCTATCCTTGACCATTATGTATTATTTCTTTCTGAAATACAGTTGTATATATGTAGCATAATTCAGTTTTTTTATTTTTTTTTTTGTTCGGCTTACTTTTTTTTTTTTACAGAATGTACAATTAAATGTAGGCTTATCCTTTAAGATAAGGGATAAATCCACACTCACATACACTATCCAAATCCAAATAGCATTTCAGCAAAGACCCTTTTAGTTCAAATGATCTCAAAGCAAAGTTTAAATACAAATTCAGTTTTTTGGGGGAAAAATGTAGTGTGGTTCCCAGAGGAAAATCTTCACTACTGGAAAAAAATCATCATAGAAAAGTCAGACTGCTGAGCAAAGTAGGTTGCCTGATTCTGTTTTTCTTTTTCCTCCCTCTTTCTTGCCATGAAGGGGAAAAGGGCAGGCAGACACCAAATAAGAAATAAATAAGACAGATGGCCTAAGGTTAAGAGAGAAATGAAGAAAGTTAGAGTTCTCAGAAACAGATAATGAGACAAAAAATTAAAACAGGTACTGTTACTAAATATCTTTATTTTAGTAAGTTAAACTTTGGGCAATCCGTGACCTGGAGCTGTGAATAAAATATATGATTATAAGGAAAAAAATGCTAAATTTTTTATTAATAAGAAAAAAGCACTCAAGACTGAATTTAGTAAAAACACATCAATTATAGAATGATTTTTCAGCAAATTCAATTGCCTTAATAGGAGAAAGAATTGAGGATTGGAAAAAGTACATGATGTGTCCAAGTGTATACAGCTTATTATTGATAGGGCTAGGACTAGAATTGACATCTTAGTAATATTTCTCACTAAGGTAATTAAAACACATCTCTCTCCTCATTTTTCCTGAACTCTCTCAAACTTTTCACATTGCTAATAGTTCCTTCCTTTTTGTAGCTACTGGCTCTCTTGACACCATCTGTTGTTGGTAGTGTCTGATCTTCCTTCCAATCAAGGTAGTGCAAGAAGTTTTGGTTGTAGAAAGTAATTTCAGGGTGGGCTTGTAGTTACAGATTTTGAACAAGACGAGAGCTAAAACACAACTTTGGGGGCTGAAACTTCAATGGGGTCAAAAGGATGGTTGTGGTAGAAGTTTACCAATAGTGCAATGAAGTAGTCATCATGAAAAAAGCCATGGGAAGAATAAACAACTTGGAAAAAAATAAGTATGGGACATGTGGATCCAGCTGAAAATTTTCTCAGACATCTTTATTTTTCCAGATGCTTAAAAATGCATGCAATTTTTCTCATAGTACAAGAATGCCTTAAGAAAACCAAATGTAAAATAAGCAATTAATTAAGGAACATGATTTGCATTACATAGACTACTATTAGTTATGGAAAAAGATAATTTAATATTTAAAATATTAAGCTTATATGTGTCATTTCTTCCCTAAATCATATCACCCTGTATTCCTTCTGCCATCATGGCTCCAAGGAAAAAAGACAAAATTTCTGCTCTGTGAAAGGCACTGTCATGAGAACTAAAAACAAGCCACAGACTGGGAGAAAATATCTGAAATAAATATATCCTATAAAGGACTCTTATGGAAATTTTAAAAACTTAAAACTCAACTATAAGTAAATAAACAGCCCAATGGGGGAAAAAAATCAATCAAAGACCTTACAGACACCTCACCAAAGAAGACACACACATGGAAAATAAGTATATAAAAAGATGCTCCAAATTATATGTCATCAGGGAAATGCAAATAAAAGCAACAATGAGATAACACTGCATACTTTTTAAAAGGGTTAAAATCCAAAATATTGACAATGACAAATGCTGGCAAGAACATGAAGGAATGAAAACACTCATCCATTGCTGGTGGGAATGAAAAATTGTCTAGCCAGATTGGAAGAGAGTTCAGTGGCTTGTTACATAACTAAGCATAGCCTTACCATATGAACCAGCAATTGCACTCCTTGGTATTTACCCAAAGGAGTTGAAAAGTTATATCCACACAAAAACTTGCATTTGGATGTTTATAGTAGCTTTATTCATAATTGCCAAAACTTGAAAGTATCTAAGATGTCCTTCAGGAGGTGAATGGATAAACTGTAGTACATCGAGACAATAGAATATTATTTAACATTAAAAAGAAATGAGTAACCAAGTTGTGAAAAGACATGAAGAAAACTTAAATGTTTATTACTAAGTTTAAAGAAACCAACATGAAAAGGCTGCATACTATGTAATTCCAAGTATATGACATTCTGGAAAAGGCAAAAACTAAGGAAATCAGTAATTGCCTGGGGTTAAAAGAGGAAGGGATATATGGGCAAGCATGGAAGATTTTTAGGGCAGTGAAAATATACTGTATGAAACTGTATTAGTATACATATGCAATCATACGCTTGTTCAAATCCATAGAATGTACAACACCAAAAATGAACTTTAATGCAAACTAAGGACTTTGGATGATAATGATGTCAGTGTAGGTTCATCAATTGTAATAAATGTACCACTCTGGTGGGGGTGTTGATAATGGGAGAGGCTATGCATGTGTAGGTGTAGGGGTGGGGATGTATAGGACATATCTTCCTTCCTCTCAATTTTACTGTGAACTCAAAACCACTCTCAAAACACTGTGGCGGGGGTAGGGAGAAAGAGAGAGAGAGAGAGAGAGAGAGGAGCAGGCAAATGATACATCATAAAAGAATAAGATGTAATTGTAATGGAAGTCCCTGTCAGCCAGGAAGTCGTTGTTCCATTTATGGAAGGAATAAAGAGATGGAGAATGAAGGAAAACAGGTCAAAGGGAATTGTCCTGTCTTCTTCAGAGTTGAAACAATCTAGCTGGTAAGAATAGAAACACCCAGAAGATTATGTGTGTTGCGGGGGGGGTGGTATGTGGGTGTGATGGTGAAATTGTATAATAATAAGACAAGAAAAAAATATCTGTCAGAGACGTGGAGGAAGAATCTGAGAAAATTAAGGTAAATGATTAATTTTACTAGTACATCCAACAAGGCTCAAGAGTAGAAAAATGTCATAGAAGGAAAGAGGTATGAGATGTCTTTCTGGTTTTATGTATCTACATGTAGTATACATGACATTAGGAAAAATCTCAGGGCTTCTCTCCAGCCAGAAGGCTGAGTTTCAAGCTTGCAGGCATGCCGAGAAGTTTCTCTAATAAGAAGCAAAGTGCCCTCAGAATGAAAACTGTGTGTTGGACACTATTAACCAGAGGTGAGATGAAGGAGGGGACTGAGAATGAGAGACTCTGCATGCCAGCAAAAATAGAAGTGACTCCTAGGAATAGACCCAACAGAATTGAAAACAAATCTTCAAACAGAAACTTGTACCTCATTATTTACAGCAGCCTTATTCACAAGAGCAAAGGGGTAGAATCAAGCCAAATTTCCATTAAGAGATGAGTGGATAAGCAAAATATGATATATCCATGTAATAGAATATTATTCAGCCATTAAAAAGAATGATGCATGCCATGACATGGATGAAACTTGAAAACATTATACTAAGTAAAATAAGTCAGACACAAAAGGCCACATACAACATGATCTTTTTTTTTTTTTTTTTTTTTCAGTTGGAGTCTCACTCTGTTACCCAAACTGGAGTACAGTGGCATGCTCACAATCACCATGGCCTTGACCTGCTGGGTTCAGGTGATCATTCTTCCTCAGCCTTCCAAGGAGCCAGAACCACAGGCATGCACCACCATGCCCGGCTAATTGTTTGATTTATTGTAGAGATGAGGTGGACTCAGGCAATCCTCTCACCTTGGCCTTCTAAAGTGCTGGAATTATAGGCATGAGCCACTGTGCCCACCCTGATCTTATTTTTATTAACTATCCAGAACAGGCAAATGCGTAGAAACAAAATATATTGGTGGTTTTCAGGGGTGCCAAGAAGAGAATGGGTAGTGACTGTTTCTTGAGTACATGGTTTCTATTTAGAGTGATGAAAAGATTCTAGAACTAGGCAGTGGTGATGACTGCACGATGCTGTACATGTACTTAATGTCACTTAATCATACATTTTAAAAACTAAAATTTTGTATGTATAGTTTATTATATGTATATAATAAATTTTATTTTATGTATATTTTACAGCAATAATAATAATGCTAGAAGTAGGGCCTTGTCAGGAGAAAGCGATGGTTAATTACTCAGTGGAATACACAACAATACTGTGTACATGCCCGAGAAACAGAATATGAATTCCACTATTTGACCATTTTATAATTGGGCATCCAAACTGGACGCCCACAGTTATTCAATAGAGACCCCCAAACGAATGTGAGAATGCTGGTCCCCAATTAGTTCCCCATTAGGATAGAAAATAGCTCTTGAAACCAGAAGCTGCCTTGGTGAGTGGGAAAAAAGAAGCAGCTTTGATAGGAATTGAGCTTTGAATTGCCTTGATAGTTTCAAAGTAATATTGTTCAAACTAAATATATGATTTCTAAATTAGAGGGGTTTGAGGTACTGTAACTGGCAAGTTTTCTGCCTCACTAATAGATGTCTGAGTGAGATAAAAGCAATTGTAGAAAATAAAAAGACATTATTTTATGCATATTTGAACACAGTATATAGATTTCAGGGGTTTTTTGTTTTTGTTTTTGAGTTTGAGTCTCCGTCCCTCAGGTTGGAGTGTAGAGGCATGCTTATGGCCACCCCTCCATGGAGCTCTGGGCTCTGGCGATCCTTCCTCCTCAGCCTTCCAAGCAGCAGAACTATAGGCATGCGCTACCTCACCCGGTTAATTTTTGATTATTGTAGAGATGAGGTCTCGCTAAGTTGCCCAGGCTGGTCTCGAACCCGCTGACTCAGTCAATCCACTATCCTTGGCCTCCCAAAAGATTTCAGGTTTTAATGAGATGGAAATCAGGAGCAGCCCACGTACAATGTGGTTGCTTGCGTTTATAACCCAACTCTTTTGATTGAGTGACTTTGTGCATTGTTTATCTTAACAGCGACGAGGAAAGGGATAGAAGTGCTAAGAAGAAATGCTCCTACCTCCACAGTGCTTGGGTGATGGAATATGTTGCTCTTGAGCAAACGTTTATATGAAGTCAACACTGTGCTATTTAGGAATTACAGCACTGCGCTTACAATTATGGAAACCATCATTATGGAGAAATTCCCACAGGGTAAAGACTTCACAGAGTTCTCAAAATACATGAAAGGATTATTACTTTTTAAAAATTAGAATATTTTACATATATGTGTTTCATGTTTTTCTTGAGAGTTATGCAGAGTTTACTTTTGGATTATGAGTTTCCACATGGCAACAATCAGAGCAATTAGGATTTAGCACAATCCCCAACCCTCCTTATTGTCTCTCCAACACCAGTTTCCCGTCACTTATTTTTTGATAATTTGATCCTGTGGGCACTGGAGTTCATACCACTGCTATAACTGCATGTGTGGGATTATTTGGAATGAAGATGATTACACTGGTGAATCACATGGTTTGATGTGATTTTTAAGTATCAAAATTGCACAAATGTTTCTGTCTCTGGATTGTAAACTCCTCCCATTCTCCAGCTCAGAAAGACTGAGGTCATAGCAAGTGTACTGTCACCTTTAAAACAGAATAATTTACTAAACAAAGCAGCATTATGTAAACTAGATTATAAAGTGTGAAGTGGTATGCATATATAAAGCATTATCATAGTATTGTCATTAACAAGCATTCTGGAGTTTAGTCAAAGTGTCTAGGAGACTATTGAATGATGGTGGTAATTTTGTACAGCAAACACCCTAGATTAGCTAAAAACTTCCTGGGAAAACTGACAGACTCAAAACACTTATAAAAAAATAACATCTGAGATGTAATTTATATTAGAAAGCTTGACGCTTTCTAGCACATAGATAAATAAAAGCATTAATTTGAAATATGGGTTATTAATTCTGGTGTATAGATGTATGTTTCTCAAAAGCTAAAGGTGCTTTAAGGAAAAGTATACCTTCAGTCCTTTTGGCATCTCTGTTGATTTAGGACTCTCATTTTCAGAGAAAGTTAAAAAAAGAAATAGACAGATTAAACAACTAGGTAAAGGTCATACAGTGACTCAACGCAGAAAAAAAAAAAAAACAGGATTCCTACATCAGTTTTTTATTGTGACCTAATTATTCTCAGGTACCAAAACCTAGTTAAATAAGCTTTTCATTTTTCATTTTATAAGAATTGATTAAACAATGGCTCAAAATTGTCATCGAACTTTTATTATTTTAATTGCATAGTTGTCAATAGTTTTGTAGGGATTCATTAAAGATTATTTTTGATGCAATGTAAGAATTGATTTTCTTTCAGACAACTGATCACTCAGAGTTTTGAGTGTGGAATTCTTTAAGAAATGGACTTTGATTTCTTAATAGGATTATGGTTAATCTCTTGATGAATGGTAATGCAGAATCCTTTATTCTTGGCTTCATCTATTTTAATAGCTAATGCTGTATATTATTGCATGTTTTCTTTCATTCTATCCAAAAATATTCACATATTTCATAGATGGAAGATCTTTCTTACTGGCCTACTTGTTCCAAGAAAAGTATTAGTAGAAATAAGATAAAAAAGAAGAAAACCATTTGTTATTTAATATCAAACAAATTCACCCTGAAAGATAGAAAGAGATTATTTACAAGATTTACTTGAAAAATCTACTTCCCTAGACATTTTTGGCTAGGGATAGGTTAACCGTCATTCATTATTTCAGTGTCCTATAGTTTTTGAACAAATTTCTGGTAAGAAACAAAAACACAGCAGTGGAAACAGTAATTGAGACAATGAAAAGATCTGAAATTTGTAGCTGTGACTTGCCTTTGTTTCAGCTGAGACACAGCTGAGGTTTTCCACTAAGTATATTGGAAAAAAAGGGGAAATGAATTATTGCCAAAAAAAAAAAGTAAATACAATAATAGCTTGAATATATATATTAAATTATTTTCCAAGGAACCTTTGTGTAAGAGCCTGTCTGATAGTGCACTTCAATACATTTACATCTTGGAATTTTAAAGGGTCTATCAGTGTGCTTTCTGAATGGGTTTTCAATTGCACAAATGGTCTCTATCACATGAAAAGCAATACTGTTTTTTGAAAGGCAATGTACTTATTGTGCTATCCACATGGGACTATCAGTGCCTATTGGCTACCAACAATTACCTTTGAAATGAAAAATATTGTTTGTATCAAAGAACTGTTTGAGTCTAAAGAAAAAGCTTTGCAGCCTGTCAATCATCCCCATATCCTGAGGATTATATTGTTGGGAGTTTTATACAATTTACATGCAGAACCTGAAAATGACTCCAGTGAGTTATATAACCCCATGGGGTGTTTTCACTCTGGTTAGGTTGCATTTTCTGACACTGCTGACATCAGATTCTTTTAGTGGAGGTAGGAACCAATGCCCTCCTATTTTTAGATGTCTGAAGTCTGTCCAGCAATTGTTATCATCAGTGATTACTTGGAATGCCTCTTTCTTCCTGATTTCAGAAAATCACCTTTATCAGTTCAGCAGGGGATTAAGAAAAACAGTTATTATAAACGTCTCTCCAGATTATCGGTTTGGAAAAGCTGTAAATAGAGTATTGAGTATCACCTAGATTATCAGAATAAGTTACCAGGGCTACTAAATTTCCAGTAAATAAAACAAGCCCTAGGATCATTGTAAATCAGTATCTTAAAAAAAAAATTTAACCAAGGTTTTTGGAAAAAACCTTATCATTCATTTTTAGATCATGGAACTGAGCCAGGCTGCCATTCCAAAATATATTCCATATTCAAAAAATGCATCTATAATTTCTTTACAGTGTGTGGATGCTGTGGCAGCAAACTCCTCTGGAGACATAAGACATGCCAATGTCATTAAACAATCCATATGTCTGCCTAATGCAGGAGGATGAGTTATTATACAGCTTGATATAAACAGATACGTTATTTGATAAATATATAATAAGATATTTAGTGGAAGTTTAAATGTTACCAGACACTTGTGGGGTCTTGTAGGAACTCTCACCTTAGCCTTGTCTGAAATTAATTCTGATTATTAACAGAAAGAGACTCTTTATCTTAATCAAAAACATGCATACTTCATATTTCAAAAATCAAAAGAAGGGGAAAACAGATTAGGGTGATGTTGAGAATATTATTTCTCTCATTTATAAAGTAAAACATATTAGGATTATAAATATTCACTAGCAGAACAAATAACTACATGAGTAGACCTTTTGTATGTGTGTTTGGGGGAATATAGTATATATATACTAATATATATATTAGTACAAATATATTAGTTATAAATAATATAATATATATCAGTTAAGTATAATAACCGACTATTTAATATTTTATCTTATCATAGTCCCAAACTTTCAAGAGACCATGGTATGACCAAAAATCTCCAACTCTGTTAATTAGGAGCCTGCTTTTAATTTCACATAAATTCTAAACCACAAACATTGATTAAGCAAAAAAAATAAAAATAAAAATGACTACTTATTGCCTCATTGAGTGTTTAGGCTTTAGCTGTGTGCTATGACCAATAGAAATATTGAAGAGGAATTAAAATTAGAAAATTCAATCTATTTATTTGATCTTTCTGTGTAACATAAAAAGATTTTCATTATTTGTATTTTGCAGGGAACACCTGGGTGCCAGTGAGAGACACATATATCTGTATAATTAGAGAATCATTGTGTTAAGCAGTTGAATTTCATGAGTTCTTAAGTGGAGAGGAAATAAAATGATGAGAGCAGATCTCTTCAGTAGCAACCAGATGTGGATAGGGAAAAGACAAGGTCAAATATGAACCAAGGTTTGAAGTAGAGTCAACCAATACTGTAGGAGTCCACAACAAGTAGGTTAACTCTGAATCAACATGCACACATTTCCTTATTTGTTTTGTTTATTTACTTATCTACTTATGACAGTCCTGATTCCTGAAAGAAATTAGGGTTTTACAAAAGCATTGATGTCAAGACAACTTCTGGAGCAGAGGAGGATTAAAAGATTAGGAACATTTGGTTCTGTGTTCAAGGTGATGGCTAGGCAAGGAAATTAAGCATTGGGTCAGAATGTTAGTAACCAGGCAAATGGCAAGAATAGGAGGAACAAAGATGGACAAGAAAAGCCAAGGCAATTGACCTGGTATTAGAAACCTGGGAAAGAAGGCAGGATCCAAATGTAATGAGAAAAAAGACTGGACTGCAAGAAAGTGAAAACTCCCACCCCCATCTCTCTTTGTTAAGAAAGAAATCTGAGTATGAAGCACTACATTGACCCAATCCAGAGTTTGATAAGCTTCCTGTTATGTCACAGAAACCCCCCCCCCCCCCAAGGCTCTTGGGATTTGCAGAAGAAACAAACCCATAATCTGGAAGAAATGGGAAAGAAGGAAGAGGTAGTAAAGAGGGGTGTTCTTAGGAAGAAGAGACTTGGGAACAGGAAGAGCTGAGGCAAGAACACTGGCATGAACTGATGAGAGGATGGACCAAGGAGTGGACGGTGAGAACCGAGTGGAAAAGAAAGGGAAACCAAGTGAGAACATAATCACTAGCATTGAAATGTAACTCTACTAATCTAGAAAAGGTCAAAAATCAGGCTAATCTTTTCTTACGTTCAGCATTTTGACTTTTATTCTCACTAGGGTAGTCCTAGAAGTGATTGTGCTGTTTCTTTTTCTTCTTCCACCTTGTTCTCCTCTCCTGTTGCATGGGACCCTCTGTGACAACTCCAGTGCTGTTGACATTTCAGTATCAGTTTCAGTGTCTGTATATCACAACTGGTAGGATTATTTGACAAAATAGTAGTTTTCAGGATCCAAACATCAATCAATGTCTTGCAATTCTTTACATGGGGTGACATTAAAAAGAAAAAGACAAATAAATACAACTTTGTCTTCACTAGTAGAAAGAAAATATTTTATAAAGTACCTTCTCTCCCTTCTCTGCCAATGTTGATTCTGCATGGTGACCCATAAGCTAAAGAAATATAATTCCTTTTCATGTTTTTCTGTATGTGCATCATAATTGGAATAAAGTCAGGAAATTCTAAGGCTCATTAAAAGAAATATAAGCTTTGCCATGTTTAGAGACACCTCAGAAATTTAAGTTGGAGGGAAGATAGTCTTTTAGTCTTACCAATCCCACCTAACCACCTAACTTTTTTCTTTTCTTTTCCTCCCTCCTTCCCTCCCTCCCTTCCTTCCTTCCTTCCTTCCTTCCTTCCTTCCTTCCTTCCTTCTTTCCTTCCTTAATTTCTTACAGTACTTCAGGTCCTTTGTGAAGTACAGGGAAACTTTTAGTGAAAAGTACCTAGTATCGTATTAAACAGGTATTTGCAGTTTAATATAAATGTCATCAAAGCATCAAAGGACAACTAGTGAGTACTGTAGGGGTATAGATGAAAGGTATAAAAATAAACTTTCCCCCCAAAAATCTTAAGGATAGTAGACAATAATTCACAAAGTTGATGTTGTGGGTAAGAGAAAAGTCCAGAAGACTATTTGAGGGTGAAGAAACATCATGTAGGATGGGTGAACGTAAATTTACTAGAACTGAAAGAAATTCAAATAGAACCAGGCTACTACTGATTGTGATTGTTAGAGAAACTAGCAAGAGGTGAGACTGAAGCGATAAATGAGGACCAGCATTATAGAGGAGTGTGAGGAAGTTTCCATCTCAGAAAGTATGTTGTTGAAATACACAGTACTAACATGCTAAAAGAGTAAACTCAGTATGTTTGTATCAATAGATACAGAAAAAGGCATTAGATACAAGGTAACATTCATGAAAATTTTTTTAGCAAACTGGGATTTAAAAGATACTTCACAATGGATGTAAAGAAACATCTTATTTGATATTAAATCATACGAATCATTTTCTTTAAAGCTAGAAAATATTCTTCTATCACCCATTTTCTTTCACATTTTAATGGCAGTTACAGACAAGCAATTAAGAAAAAAAGATATAAGAACTGAAAAAATAGCAAGGGCAGTGACTTTGCTTTAAAAATTTCCTTTCACCCTATTAAGCAAATGATTGGATTGTGAAGGGTTAATTCAACCTTCTTGTCAGCTGAAATGCTGATTAAAGCAAAAATTTAAAGTCATCAAAAACTCCAGTTGATAAAATAGCAAAAAAATGTGGCAATAGTTTTGTGTCAGTGAATTACTGACCAAAGTAAATGATCCATGTTTGCCTTTCCTCGGTATCTTTTATTATTCAATCTGTCTTCAATTTCCTTGCCAGTTGCATTTCAGTAGTTACCTGATGTGTGCATACACACTGTAAATGACCATGAGAACATGCCCTGAAAGGGTGTTTTTTTCTTTTTTTATAATGTTCCCGGTATCTAGTGATTAAAAGTTATGACCACAAGATTTTATTATAATAGAGTCTTTTAGAAGTTGTACAATAAATTTTATAACAATATACTCCTTCAGATGAAAACAAACACCCTAAACAACGGTTTTGAATATTAACAAGTATCTTGAATATGCAAATACCACAAGATATGTTTCTCTAGGCATCACTGGTTCTTTGGCCTCTAATTAGTTTTCTTCACCTTGTTAGCACTGTTTCCTGGCATCTGTCACAGTCAGGCCAAACTTCACAGGAAACATTGTAAATCTTAATGTCACATGTACTTTTTACTTTATATAAATAATGCTATGCTTATAAAAATTCTATTCAGGAACTAATAAGTATTATATGAAATCCATGGGCTTATGTATTTCAACTCCTTGTTATACTGTTTAGAAAACCTGTAGCCTAAATGCAATTTATTTAAGTTCCCTAAGGCTTTATTTATCAGTACAATGTGCAAGATAACACTGATTTTGCATAAATGTGTTAAGGATTAAAAGACATAGGCATAGTCAAGTGTGTGGTAACTGCTGCTTGGGACTAAGTAAATGTTAGCCTCTTCCCTTTATTCTTTCTGTCTATAATATCAACTAATAACTCATAACATACTACCAAACTCTTAAACTGTCCATTGACTTAAAGGGACCAAAGCATAATACCCTAAACTAAGGTCATCAGCACAAAGGAAAGCTCCTAAGATATAATTTTTTATGAAAGCAGGGATCATGTCTTTTTCATTCATTATTGTGTCCTCATAGCATTGCCTGTTATATGACAAAAGCTCAATAGAAATGTATTCATTGGATGAATGAGCTATCAGGGGCATTTAATATCTAGTACAACCACCTTATGTTTTTTAATGAGATAAAATTCACATAACATAAAATTTACTATTTTGACCATTAAACCAAAGCAATTACGTGGCTTTTAGTACACTCACAATAATGTACAGCCATCAACATTATCTAATTTCAGAATATTTGCATCAACCACTTTCCCTGCCAATAATACCACCCATACTCACTGAACAGTCACTCCACAGCTCTAATTGCTAAGCTGTTTTCTGTTGCTATAACCATCTCATTTTTAAATGAGGGGAAACTGAGATTAGGGACATGGAACAATTTCCAAGTCACATGGACAGAAAACCTCGGGCTGGAGTATCAGCTCCAGTTCAATCCCTTTGTAGAGCATCCTTATATATTGCCTCATGCACAGTTCATTTGAGCATTCCTCATTAAGAATATAGTTTACCTACAAAAGTGGTATGGTCAGCCGGGTGTGGTAGCGCATGCCTGTAATTCTGGCTACTTGGAAGGCTGCGGCGGATGGATCGCCGGAGCCCAGCAAGTCGAGGTTGTGGTGGCCGGGAGCGGCCACTGCACTCCAGTCTGGGCGACAGAGTGAGACTCCAACTCAAAAAAAAAAAAAAAAAAAAGTGGGATGGGAAACCCCTGGACACTGCTAGGGGAGGGCAGGAGAGACAAAGTGGGGGGGCATGTAGTAATATACTGGCAACAGGTCCACTATCTGGGGAAGACAGGGCTGGCTAGGAGAGACTTCACCTGCGTGTAACTTACTTATATAGTAAATCCTCACTTGTACACCACAACTCTAAAATAATAATAAAAGAATATAGCTCCCCTTTTCTTTTTTTTTTTTTTTAGGAAAAACATAATATTCATCCTGTCTGTCTCTGCTTGAGTGGATGATTGTAGGAAGGGTCTTCACTATCTAAAATGTGTTTTAAGACTAGCTAACACTGACAGAGTTCTAGTTTTATCCCAGGCACTATTCTAAGTGTGTTATAAACATCAGCTTATTTTGTCCTCATTATGATATAGGGACTCATATGAAGTTTTTAGGTGAGGAAATTGAGGTACAAATAATTAAAATGACTTACCCATGGTCACATTGCTAATAAGTTAATAATTCAAGTATGCTAATAGAATTTACAATTTTAAAATAGGAAGGGCTGGAAGTAAAGAGATTCAGAGAATGTGGAAATCAACAGTTATTCACTGTTTTACACCATACAATTTCTTTTAAAAGTCATTAAAAGAATGATTCAATTGCCTTTAATGGATTAGGAGTCTTTAATTGATTAATTATGAATTTCTGAGAAGAGACTATCAGATATAGTATCACACAAACTTGAACAAAGAAATATTAAAAAACAATTTATTGGGTTATAATTTACATGTAGTAAATAAACTTAAGTGAACAATTCAAAGAGTTTTGTCAAAGTCAAGCCACCACCATAATCGAGGTAAAGAACCATTTTGTTACCCCCTTCCCAGAGAATTTTCTCACCCCTCACCCCAGGCACCACTGATTTACTCTCAATTACTATAGATTAGATTTATCTCTTCTAGAATTTTATATGTAGAGTCAAATAGTAGGTACTCTTTGGATCTGCCTTTCTTCATTCAGCACAGTGATTTTGAAATTCATCCATATTGCTTCTTTCTTTCTTTCTTTCTTTTTTGCTGAGTAGTATTCCATTGTAGGAAAACACTCACCTGTTCATGAATATTTTTGTTTTGCTTTATGTGGGTAGACCATCCTCCACTTTGAACATCACTGACATGGATCCCTGCTAGCAGCAGATTTTTGCATGCTTATGGACACTTTGGATAGTACAAACCAGAGACATGATATGGTCAGAAATTCTCTTGGTCATGGTCATGTAGAAGCTGTGATGTGGAAAGGGAAAAAAAAAATCCAGCCATGGAGCTTCTTCAAGTCAGACTTTATTTATTTATTTATTTATTTATTTATTTATTTATTTATTTGAGTCAGAGGAGTCTCCATCACCCAGGCCAGAGTATGGTGCCATACTCACCGTTGCTACGTCCTTGATCTGCTGGGTTCTGTCGATCCTTCTGCTTCAGCCTTCCAAGTAGCTGGACCTACAGGCATGTACTACCAAACTTGGCTAATTTTTTAAATTTATTGTAGAGTCAAAGTCTCGCCAAGTTGCCCAGGCTGGTCTTGCACCCCTGTGCTCGGACAATCATCTCATGTCTCCCTCCCAAAGTGCTGGGATTACAGATGTGAGCCACCACACCCTGTGATGTCAGACATTTTGTTAGACATTTAACATAGCGTACCTCATCTGTCTTGAAATGAGTAAGAAGTCATCCTGAAGACCACGGTCAGGAATTATTTTGGAGATTGGGGAATGGATGTGTGTGTGTGTGTGTGTGTGTGTGTGTGTGTGTGTGTGTGTGTGTGTGTGTGCTGTATTAAACACGACAAAGAAGTAAAGGAAATCTTAACCAATTTCTGGACAAATTGAGCAGACTTCTGTGACAGAATATTAATCCAGCATCAGTGTAGATTGATGGCAAATGCTTTGTTGAATGTAATTAATAAATATGAAGGATTAGATATTGAGTCTGATATCTGTTGACCTTGTAATTCTACAGACCTTACATGCAATAAAGTGTCCCTGTATGTTGTACTGAATCTGTGTCTTGTTTTCACAATTATCTTTGTAAGCAGTCTCACTCAGTTGCCATTCCAGGGAGCTCCTCTTCCCTATTACAGCACTAATAAATTAGGGTTCCATAAGTGCCTTTGTTCAGATTCATTTTCTTCTTTCAGTTAATGAACAGCCATCTGCAGCTGCTCCTCAATTTTAATCCATCTGCATGAAGATGCCATTGTTATATACAGCATTCTATAAATATTGCTATGTTGACAAGCTGACTGCAGATGGGGGGGGATATTTTTATTATTATTATCCCTGATTAAGAGAGAGGCCAGATTGACAACACAAGGGCTCTGAGGTCTCTTCTCTTCTGTAGATTGTCTGTTCATATAATTATATTTCTAGTAACAATATTACGGTGTACATTACAATCATTATTGTGGCTGTTTGTTATTTGCTGAACACCACTTCTGTATGCCGTATTGTATAAGACACAGCATGTAGGAAGACAGAGTTCAGATTGGAAGTATTAAATATTCTTATTGTAAAAGCGAATTTTAACTGCCAAACAGAATGAACTGTTAAAGGAGATATGGTGTCTTGTGCCACATTCATATGCCTTGGACTATAACAAAGAAGTTGCACCATTGATATGCCTCTTATACAGTGAGACTGGCTTAAAATTTCTAAGGTAAAGCAATACATTAGAAGAGAAATATCTTCATTTAAATTCAGAATATGAATGCTTTTTTTTAATGAGATGGCTTGAGGAATGACAAGTCCACAATTAATAGGAATAACTTTTGTCACCAATGACTTGGGTTAGGTTATTTCTTTCTTTTTTCTTTTCTTTTCTTTCTTTTTTTTTTTTTTTTTTTTTTGGAAACAGGGTCTTTCTCTGTTGCCCAAGCTGGAGTGCAGTGTCATGATCATAGCTCTCTGTAGCCTCAAACTCCTGGGCTCAAACTAACTATTCTTCTGCCTCAACCTCCTGAGTAGCTGGGACTACAGGCATGAGCTACCATACCTCTTTTTTTTTTTTGCGTGTGTGTGTGACAGTACCTTTCTACATTCCCAGGCTGTTCTGCCTCAGCATCTCAGAATGCTGGGGATTACAGGTATCAACCATTGCTCCCGGCAACTTGGGCTATTTCTACTCAGTAAAGTGAGAGAGAAAACTATGATCCAGTTTGGGGGAAAAAAATCCCCAAATCCATTTATTGTGTTCCAGATATATGCAAACCATCATGTTGTGTGCTTAGTCACAGTTGCAGATAAGACTGACATAGTTCCTACCTGTGGGGAGAGTATATTCTACAGGACAGACAACAAGCAGGTAACTACAATTGTCATCATGCAAGGGACGTACAGAATGCTACAGGGCATGGAAAGAGAGCACCGATGGAGAGAAATGCACTCAAACAGTTGACTGTAGTAGGTTGGATGGTGGCCCCCAAAAGATATGTCCACATTCTAATTTCTAGAACCATGAATGTTAACTTATTGGAAAAAAGGATCTTTTCAGTGTAATTACGTTAAAATCTTGAGATAGGGAGATCATTCTGGATTACTGAGTGAACTCCAAATCTAGTGACAAGCAAGTATTCTTATAGGATAAAGAGAAGGAGATTTGAGACACTAAAAGAAAAAAGACAGTAAAGAGGAAAAGGTAATGGGACCATAGAAACAGAGATTTCAGTGATGCAACCACAGGTCAAGGAATGCTGACATCAACCAGAAGACAGAAGGCGTAAGACCAGATTCTCCTCTACCTGGAGTCTCCAGAGAAGTGTAGTCCTGCTGACACCTTGATTTTAAACATTTAGCCTCCAGAACTGTGAGAGAATACATTTCTGTAGTTTTAATCCTTCTAATTTGTGGCAATTTAGCATAGCAGCCCTAGGACACTTTACACAGCCTAGGATTTATTTCTCCTCCAATTACCAGGGGGTATTTATGAGGGGAAGAAATAAGATAGATGGCCCTTCTAATTTTTCTAATTTTCTTTAAACATGATAACTAGACCTCCAGTCAAATAGATCTCCTAGTAGGAGACTCCTAACCTAGGGAACCTTCTTAGAATAGTATCTCTGGTTTAGGATTGCTCACGGTAAACAAATATACTTTCTAGGGATTTATTAGTCACGGTTCCCCGGAAAATATACATGTGTCTGAGAGCATAAAATAAAAATATTTAATAGCTTAAATACAAACTTCTCATGTAGATCGCACCTAATATTTTAAGTTGAGTGCATGTCTGATGCAGGAAGGAAGGAAGGCTCTGGGAAGCACATGAGATATCTCTGGTCTCTCTGGTTTGTGTCTTTTGATTGCTTGCATTCTAGAAATTATTAGTCAATCTTGATGTTGGGTAAAATGATTTGTATGAGACTAATTTGACAGTCTGAAGTCTAACAAGCTGATGATAGAAGTATTGCAAGAATCTTCTCTGAAAAATTACATGTAAGCTGAGATCTGAAGAAGATGTAGCTATTAGTCTATCTGTGTGGTAGACAGGATTCTAAAATGATGTCCCCAAGATTTTCTTGTGCCTTGCTGTGTGCACCTTGAGTAATCCATGCCACCCGAAAGTGAGTAAGACCTGTGAATATCATGGGAGAGCCCCTCCCTTGATTAGGTTATATAACATGGCAAAGGTGATGTGATAGTCACTTCTACCACATTACATTTTATAAGACTCTCTACTGGTCTTGAAAAAAATAAGTTTCCTTGTTGAAGAATGTGTGAGGGAAGACCATGTGGCAAAGACCTGAAGGTGGCCTCTAGCTATTGAGAGCAAAAGCGAGCCAGAAAACAGGGACCTCAGTTCTATAACTACCAGGAGCTAAACTCTGACTCTGTGAGTTTGGAAGATTTTTCTCTGTTGCTCAGGTGAGAATGCTACTCTCCCGACAACTTGATTGCAGTTTCACAAGACTGAGAAAAAGATCCAGTTAAGCTATGCCTGGAGTCCTGACCCATGGAAACTATGAGATAATAAAGGCATGTTATTCAATGTGACTAAGATGTGGCTAAGTTTGTGGGAAGTTGTTACACAACAATAAAAACCGAATATGAAAGAGTGTAAGGTTGAGTAGAGTATTTGGCCAGAATTTGCTATGGGTGCAAGAACTCAAATGCAAATAAATAAATAAATAAAAAGGCTTGGCGTGATACAAGGAAAAGAAATCTTGTGTGACTGGGGTTACTGGAGAAGAGAGTGTCTGCAATGAGATGAAGAGGAAAGCACAAGCAGATTTTATAGGATTCAGGATAAGGATTTTAGAATTCATCAGTGCAATGCCAAACATTTGAAGCAGTGGAATGAGTTGATCAAACTTGAGATTATTGCAAGATTCCTGTACTAGTTTGTTTTGCTGCTGTAACAAATTACCCTAGTAGTGGTTTAAAGCAACACCAATTTATTGCCTTTCATTTCCATGCAGTAGAAGTCTGACATGACTTGCTATGGACTGAAATCAAGTTGATGATAGGGTTATGCTCCTGTCTGGAGATTATAGGCAAGAAGCTGTTTCCTTGTCTCTTTGGGCTTCAGAGGATACCTGCATTTCTTAGCTCATGACCTTTTTTCTCCATCATCAAAACCAATATTGTCATATCTCTTTCACTATTATTCTGGAGTCACATTACCCACTGACTACCACAGGAAAGGTTAAGCATGTTAAAGACTCACAATTAGACTAGGTTCACCCAGGTAAGCCAACATAATATCCCACCTCAAAGTCATTTATTTAATTTCATCTTGCAAGGTTCCTCTTGCTATGTAACATATTCTCAAGTTCCAGGGATTAGAATGTGAACTTCCTTGGGGGTCATAATTCTGCCTACCACAATCACACTGACTGCCTGTAGAGAACAGAATAGAGAGAGACAAGGGTGGATGAGGCAGTCAGGTTAGGACTATTCCGGTGTTCCAGGAGAGACTTCAAGGGAGAGGGAGCTCAAGTCAGAGTGGTGGTAGTAAGTGAATACAGCTAGTTGAATTTGTAATAGATTTGGGTTATTTCTGCAGTACTTGATGTGGATATAGGAGCAGAAAGGAAAACAAATCAAAGATGACTCAGGTTTTTGACTTTAGGGTCTTGTGTGGATGGTAGCAACACTTGCTTGAGTTAGGAAATATAGGAGATGTAGCTGTATCTATACCAGATAGATTCCCTTTGCTCTTCCAAATTTAATCTTCTTTCATCACTCTACTATCTACCCCAGGTGAATGACATGTATGTCTTACTTCAGTAGGCTTCTTTGCCCATTGCTTTCAGTTGGGTTCAGCAAATGAGGAAGAAGAAAGAGATCAGAAGAAGAGAGAAAAGTGAGACCTCGATAAAATTCCAGAGTCTCTAAAGTGTTGTGTTAGATTAGGTTGGCTTTGTACCACGATCTATCAGACATCCCCCCCTCCCCCTCCTCTCTCTCCCCCTCCTCTCTCTCCCCCTCCTCTGTCTCTCTCTCTCTCTCTCATGCACACATGCGCGCGCACACACACACACACACATCCTCCCTTCCTCAGTTCTTGTAACTACTCTCTTCCCTTGCCTTTTAGACTCAAAAGTGCTAATAGCTTCCTGCTGTTACCAGGCCCAGTGTAATGCAACAACCCTTTGCTGTTTTTTCATAGTCTACAATTTAGAAAATAGATTCTTCATTAAAATTCCATCTGTTTTCTGCCAAAAGCCTAACTGATACATGTTCAGTTTTAGACATACTGATTTCAAGATGACTTTAAGACCACCTGCTGAAAATTTGGACAGTTTGGAGCTCAGAAGCAGGGCGTAAACTGAGATATGACTGTGGATGTTACCAACATAGAATAACAACTGGAATCTTTGTCAATTAATCTGATCATCTAGAAAGAAAACTCACAGTTAAAAGAGGGGAAACACCTAGGATAGAGCACAGAGGAGTTACAGTAGTTAAAGGTGAAAGAGTGAGGAATAAAGGAAAGGAGATTGAGTAGAATTGGTCAGAAAGCTGAAAGAAAAACCAAGAAAAAAAAATGCCATAAAAATAACAAAAGGAATTCAAAATGGGGAAATGTTCAACTATGTCAAGTGCTGCTGAGATTGAAAAGTGATTATTGGATTATACAAAGTAGACTGTGCACTTCATATGTGTGCATTAATAATTTACCTTTCTGTAGTAATTTGCTAGGAGCTAGCTAATGACATCCAAATTATAACTCACTCCTAGAGCTCACAAAGTTTCCCTTCTAGCTGGAGAGTCAAGTCTTAGACATATATCCATTTACATAAAGTAGTAAAATAAGCCAACAGTGCATTTTCTGCAAAGGTCTGAATGAATGAAAATAGTATCATTTGTCATGTATTGGGGTATTTTTAGAGCTGAACTGTTTAGAGCAATGTACACATTATCTCATTCACATTTTTGTAAAAATACTACAAGGTAGGTACTATTATTATTTCCATTTTTTAAAACAGAATAGAAACTAAGACTTGGAGGCAATAACTAATTTTTTAAGACCTATGTATGCCTCGTAAATAAAAGAGATGATATTAAAGTCTATTTGGCACCAAAACCCAGGAACTTAACATGTATTTCAGGGTATAAATTATCAAAACAACAGTTTTTAACCTAGCTAAGAGTACCTTATATACAGGCTTTGAATTCTTCATAACTTTCAAAGGTTCTTAAAAATATATTTAGGGCGGGGCTTGATGGCTCAGCCTGTAATCCAAGCACTTTGGGACGCTGAAGCCAGTGAATTGCCTGAGCCCGCAGGTTCGAGAACAGCCTGAGCAACTTGCCGAGACCTCGTCTCTACAATAAATCAAAATTTAGCCGGGTGTGGTAGTGTGAACCTGTAGTTCCGGCTACTTGTAAGGCTGAGGTGGAAGGATCGCTGGAGCCCAGCAGGTAGGTCAACGCTGGGGTGGCCATGAGAGTGCCACTGCACTCCAGTCTGGGTGACAGAGGATGGAGGACAGAGTGAGTCCAACTCAAAAAAAAATACACACACACACACACACACACACACACACACACACACACACACACATATATATAAAATCTGAAGGACGATTTAAAAACAAAACAAAACCCAAAACCACTAGATGGTTAATTGATTTCAGCACTGTCTCAGGATAAAGGGTCAATATAAAAAATTAGTTTCATAACTATACAGTAGCAACATAAAAACAGACATATAAATTAAACATTAATTCTAGAGTTTGTAAAAATTAAAACTCTATCCATGAAAAGACATTGCTAAAATAAATTTCAAAAGCAATTTACTGACTGGAGGAAAATACTTCACACTATATATATCAGACAAAATATGTACATTTAGACCTGTATTGTCCCCATAGCTAGCCATGTGTACCTTTTTAAATTAAACTTTAAATTGATTAAATTAAATAAAATTAAAAGTTCAGTTCCTCAGTCATACTGCCCTTATCTCAAGTGCTCAATGGTCATATGAGACTCATGGCCACCATATTGGATGACATATAACGTTCTATTGGATAGAGGTAATCTAGATAATATTAAGAACTCCTACAAAGAAATTATTTAAACTACAATGTTCACAAACTGAGAATG
>NW_007247450.1:241418-259332 GCF_000164805.1 Carlito syrichta
ACACACACACACACACACACACACACACACACACACACACACACACACACTTAGATTCACAGGAAGTTACGAAAGCACGGAGAGATTTGGGTGCCCTTCACCCAGTATCTCCCAATAGGTACATTTTAATAACTATGTTACAATACATCAACCAAAAAATTGACATTGGTACAATGTTAATTTTGTACCATTTAATCACATCTATAGATTGTACAACCATCATGACAATCAGGAAGCAGAACTATCCCATCACTACAAATATCACTTCATACTATATCTTTGTAATCACATCTACTTTCCACTCCTCTACCATGTCTAACCTTCAGTAAACATTAACCTGTTTTCCATCTCTTTGATCTTGTCATTTATAAAAGGTTATATAAACAGAATCATGCAATGTGGGAACCTTTAGTATTGGCTCTTTTTATTGAACATAATTTCAATGAGATCCATCCAAGTTGTTGAATGTATTAACAGTGTCTCCTTTTTGATGGCTGAGCAGTATGCCATGGTGTGGATGTACTTAAGTCTGTTTAACCTCTCACCTGCTGAAAAACATATTGGTTGTCTCCATTTTGTGGCTGTTACAAATAAATCAGCTATGAACATCTGTGTACAGATTTTTGTGTAGATGTAAGTTTTTGTCTGTCCAATATAAATGGCCAGAAGAGCAATTTCTGGTTATATGGTGTATATCTACTTTTTAAAAGAAACTGTCAAACAATTTCCCAGAGTCACTGCATGGTTTTACATTACCAGCAAATTGTATAAGAGATCCAATATTTAGCTTCTTTAGCAGCATTTGGTATTCTATTTTTTTATTTCAACTGTTAGTATGGGTATACAGTGATATTTTGTCATGGACTTACTTTGCCTTTCCTTAATAGCTAGTGATATTGAAGATATTTCCATGGGCTTTGTTGCCATGACATCTGTATATCTTTTTTGGAGAAATGTATTTTTTTCTTTTGTCCATTTTCTAATTGTTTTTTTTTTTTTTTTTTGTTGAGTTTTGAGAGTTATTTACGTATTCTAGATATGAGTCCTTTGTCAGATACATGATTTACAAATATTTCTTCCAATCTACAGGTCGTCTTTTTATTCTCCTAACAGTCTTTTACAGAGCATACATTTTAATTAATTTAATATATAATATATATTTGTATATATTATATGTATTCACGTATATATAATATGTACTTTATAAATTTTTAATAAATATTCATCTATAGAACTGTAGAGACATCCACTTAGAAGTCTTTTCCAATAACGTTGACTGGTTTAGAAATTCTGTAGTGTTTAAAAGTCCTGTCTTGGCAATAGCACATGAGATAACAAATGTTGTAGATTATTCTATATCAGGCACTTCTAGAATAATGTATATCCAAAATGCAGAGAAGCATGTGGGCAAGCTGCTACTAATCTATGTAAATTGTACATTAAGATGGTCTGTGCTTTATAAGGTTTTAGAAACACTTTCATTCAGGACAGTAACTGTTTCAGAAGCAGCATCAGAAGGATTTCAGAGTCTGAGATTAAGAAAATTGGAAGGGGCATTCAAAGAGACAGAAATTACACATGACAATTTAATACAATTTCTTTGGGCTTCAAAGTTTGTTAGAAATATCTGTGCTACATTCCATAGTCAATTAATTTAATACACAAATTGGAAAGCAATATCTAAATTTTCAAAGACTGTTTTCTATGATGAGAGCATTCTTAGAAAGGGTAACTCTATGAAGTAACTAGATTTATTGTAGCAGTAAAGTGAAAATGAAGACCATTGTCTAGTTTTTAAAATGGTCTGAATTTTATTTATTTCTTTTTCTTGATTGATTTAAATGTCTTTAGGAGTATTAATAAAAGCAAGAAGATGTGTGTTTTTTCTTCTAAGTATCAGATTCGGTGTTATTAATTCTAGATTTCAACTAATAGGTGGACTGTATATTGTAATTATATACGGTATTGCCTAAATTGGCTGGTTACAGAAGCAGGTAATTTAAGTCTGTGCGTGGCAAATCTCTTAATCTCTATTAGCTGAGAGGAAATAGTTTCCCTTGGATTTTTTTTTTCAGTAACCACAAAGATTAAATCCAGCAATAACAAAATACTGTAAGTTCTAAAATCAGCCTGTCTCTACAACTTCAATATTTTATTTGAAACAGCTTCTTAATATCAATCCAGAAGATACATCCACATTTTTAATTTAGTTATATATTTTAAAGTATTCAGAATTCTCTTCCCAGTAATATATTGTAAAATGCTTGCTTTAACTGTAAAGAAGAGGTAATTTTGAGATTCATGAATTTGTATCATATAGAATATTCTAGGAAGCTACTCTGAACCCCCCCCACACACACACATTTTCTTTTCTTTTTTTGAGTTGGAGTCTCACCCTGTCGCCCAGGCTGGAGTGCAGTGGCACGCTCATGGTCACTGAAGCCTCTATCTCCTGGGATCAGGCAATCCTTCCACCTCAGTCTGCCAAGTAGCTGGAGCTACATGTGCACGCTACTACACCCAGCTAATTTATTTTTTTTGACTTATCATAAAGACGAGGTCTCACCAAGTTGCCCAAGTTGGTCTTGAACCCCTGGGCTCAGGCAATTCTCTCGTCTCGGTTTCCCAAAGTGCCGTGATTACAGGCTTGAGCTACTGCACCCGGCCTCCCCTCTTCTTTATAATCTTCTAGCTTTGGACAAAAGAAAAAAAAAACCTTGTCTGGTGGTAACTGACTTGAAGATCATCCAAGAGCACCCTTTCCATGAGGAAGAGGTCAGCAATTAGATAAAGGTAATGGTGGATTAACCCTAACACCAGAGGCTCTCCAGCTGTGGCTTAGTGTACATTCATTCTTTCAATTAAGTTCCTAACAGATTCTTGAGGAAATAAGGGAGAAAGGGCAAACTGGCTTGCAAATCACAGCCTACGATAGACAGCAAGAAGCACAGTAACAAAAATGTATTCCAGATATGGCTTCCTAAAATCAGTAAAACAACGTGTTGTGGAAAGAGCAGACTTAGAAATGACAAAACAATATCCTTTCAGTCCAATGATATAATTATTTATTCTGGTGGGTGGCACTGCCAACAACATATTTGATGAATTAAATACTTATAATACAACATTAACCTAATTTATCCCAAGAATGTCTGTTGAATCTCTTTTCCTCTTTTATAGTAGAGAGTGAAGCTAGTGGCAGTTTGCCATGGTTATGTGATATCCTGGCAAGAAAATGCCTCATGTTATATCACAAACATATGGCCTGGTAATGGTTTTATATTATATTCTTTTAGTGCCTTATTCCCATTTTTAGGAGACCTCTTTTAGACAAGAGCAGTATGTTTTCTTGTCGACCTATCACATCAACTGTTAACACATGTCTCTACTTTTGGAGTTCACAATGGTGAAAAATTTAAAACTTAGCCTTATGTTACTTGTGACCTAAATTTTGATTATGCAGCGAAATTGGCCACTAGGGCCTATCTGTATTGAAGTTACTGTTTTTCTGTTTTCCTTTCAATTAATGGATTCTCTCTTTTGAATGGTTCCTATTCCTCAAGATACCACCGACTAAACTGGAATTGTGTACAAAATATGGCAACCGGAACAGTAAGATAACTCTGAACGTAAGGTCCCAAACTCGCCTCCCATAAGCCAAATCTGGCCCACAGATGTGTTTTGTTTGGCTTACAGAGTGTTTAAACACTCGTCTGGATTAACTTTCAACATTAAAAATTGGAAGATTTCAAATAGAAATTTTGATCTTCAGGTTCTTCTGGCCCACATGTTCCAGCAAAAACTGGCAAATGCTGGGTAGCATCTACCTCTTCCCTGGGGAGTTCCCTCTCTGACTTGCTTCACTTTCACCCAACACGCTTCCACTTACTTACATTAGATGTCCCACTTCTCTTGATGTCTGAGTTGGAGACTCTTCTCAACTGAGTCACATGGGAACTTTGGAAAGAATTGATGATGTGTGGCCATGAGCAATAAGTAGCCATGAAAAACAAGCAGCTATGCTCAAATATCTGAAGGATCATTCCTGGGGGTACGTAATTAGATAAGTAAGGTACTGTTGCCTTAGAAGGCATAAAAAGTCCAAAAGAAGGCAAATGTTTCCACATAGCAATAATGCCTTGAATGAACGACCAACTAAAAAGGGAAAGAGAGACTTCCATCACTAGAAGTGTGTAAGCAGGGTGTGGGTGCAGAGGGGTAGACAAAGGAAACGTGGGTTGCTGAGCTGACTGGTGGTCTCCGAAACCCCCCTCCAGCTCCATGAATCTATAAAATGGGCTTTTAAAAAACTATTCTCTTTGGAACTGTAAAGTGAGACCTCTGTTAATTGGAAAGCAAGTTTGAATTTAAAAACATTATACGAGCATATTGGACTTTGACTGACATATTTTTGGACTCATTGAGATAAGGGATAGTGAATGCCAACATTATATTTCTGAATCAAAGGCAGCCCACTGATTAGATTTGTTTCAGAGTTTTACTCTGTAGTCATAGGGCATTTGATTTCCTTTCTAATAACACATGGCAATCAGATGTACAGTTTTTCTTCTAGGGAGAAACATTGATTATTTTAAAAACAGTAACATCAGCACAACTGTCAGAAAAAGAAGGAAAAAAAGCACAGTGGTTTTGAAAATCACACTGAAGCTTTTATTTGCTGAAGGGATTAAAGAAAGAATATATAATGTCCCTAAAGTCTTTACAAACCATTGAAAAAATTACAATAATTACTTTATAAATAAACAGTGATCAAGAAAGCCTAAGACCAGTGTAGGCAAGTCTTTCTCCATTAAGGTTTTGCCTTATTACATAGACAAGGCATTGCCAAACTAAAGTTCTTCTGTCTAAATCCAAGCCATGAGTGTTTTTTAAGATAAAACCTTATTGGAACATAACCACACACATTTGTTTGCATATTGTTTAAGGCTGCTTTTGCACTAAAATATCAAAGTTGAATACAGAAATCACCTTTTCCCATAGGGAATATGTTCTGAGACTCCCAGTAGACACCTGAAACCACAGAGAGTCATGAACCCAAGATATACTATATTTTTTCCTGTATATCTAGGCCTATGATAAAGTTTGAGATACAATGGGAAAACTAGCACAGATTTCTTTTTCTTTTCTTCACAATTTCACAAATAGAAAATTCATTCTTAACATAGATTATAACAACCTCAACATGTGTGTGTGTGTGTGTGTGTGTGTGTGTGTGTGTGTATTTTTTTTTCCCCCTAAGTCAATAACTTTTACCATTTCACTTAAAGGAAGCACTTTACTGCTTCTCTTTGGAATATCCAAATCGCCAGCATCCTTCCACTTGCACTTTGGAGCCATGATAAAGTAAAATCAGGGTCACTTGATCACAAGCACTGATATGCCTAGACAGCCAATCTGACAACAGAGAGGGCTACTAAGTGACAAATGGGTAGGGAGCAGATAGAGCATGGATGCACTGGACAAGGGGAGGATTGATGTCCTAGGCAAGAAGGCAGGATGTAGCCAAATGGCAAGGGATTTCAGTAGGCTGCACAGAATCACATGCAACAGAAAACTTATGAATTGTTTATTTCTGGAATTCTCCATTAAATATTTTTGAATTGTGGTTGATGAATAACTGAAACCTTGGAAAATGAAACTACGGATAAGAGGGACTACTGTGTTCCAGCATAGTTTCAACTGTCTGGCCCCCAAGCAAAAAGATTTACTGTCTGGCCCTTAACAAAAAGGTTGCTGACCCTTGATATAGACTAACTGACTTATACTATTTATATCACTGTTACTTATCAGTAAAACAAAAAGACAATTGAGCTCACTGTCTTGTTCTTACAGAAGAAAATACCAAACTTTCCCATTTGGGGGTGAACAAAAGTCAGCTTCTTTTCCATCTTCTGACCGCTATGTCTTTGTTTTCATCTTGCACTCACTGAGACACAAACTCAACATCTTTTCATTTTCACACTAAGAATGCACTCATGCAGAAGTATCAGGAAGCCATGTAGGCTTCACTAAAGTGGTTGAGGAAGGTGAGAAGTGGAAGAGAGGTGTCACCCTTACAATTTAAAAATCATAATTTTAAATTATGACGTAAAATAATCAATGTTTCTGCCTAGTGAAACAATTCTTAAATTCCTTTTAGAACTTTCTGCAGAGTTCCTTCTGCCTGTTAAAGACTTAGTGAATGAAAGTTTCTTATCAATTTTGATTATCTCCAAGGTAAGTGAGAGAAAGCAAAACAAGAAAGTTATTTTCTTACTAAAAGTGTCTTCACTTTCAATTTTCATTTATTTTTAAAAATGAGTAGAGGACCGCATCATTTCAGTAAAAAGTCTGCAACTGTACTCTCTGGTCAAAATGTGGGGATCCACACTTTGTAAGACCCATCTGGTTCATTAATGTGATATCTCCTAGTTTCCTTAATGACATGTTTCACACACATTCTGGGAAAGTAGCAATATTACTTGCACTTCTGAGATTTACAGCTCTAACAGTTATCCTAGAAATTACATTTGGACGATGAAAGAAGAATATATTGTTGCTAAATATAATTTGTATATACAGTGTAGTGATTGGCTTTTGCTCAAAATTTGGATATACTGAAGACTTCTGTTGCTGAAGTAGTCAAAGTAGATATTGTAAAAACCCTCCTCCAATACTTAGAAATCCTAGATAAGATGTAAACATCTCTTTAAATACAAAGATGAACTCACAAGTGAAAGAAAAACACAAGGGCCAAAAGCTGAGAGAGGAACCCCAAGAATTTTCCTTTCTTATCTTTCTTCTATGTAGTATGAAGCTTCTTGGAGCTTCTCCAAGAAACGTCAACTTCTCTCTGTTATACAGAGCCCCTTGGCTCTGACCCAGTCTTTACTATAACACTTTCATATAAATTTTCTTCAGAAGGAAAAGTTGCTCTCAAATAAGAACCCATTCTTCTCCAGAAGGTAGTTATGTACTTTGTACAAGACCGGCATCTTGCCATCCCCCAGTGCCACCCCAAGTAGTGGTTTCAAAGTATTTCTATAAACAAATGAAGTGATTACCTCAGAAATAAATCTGTTAAATATTTTTTTCCATTTAATTACCCGAGTTAGAAAAATAATCATGTGAATTGGTGGAGCTGGAATTTGCCTTCTGTGAAGTAAAATGAGTACCACGCAGTCCCTTTTTTCCCATGAATAGAAGAGGACTCTCAGAGAAGCAGAAATCTGGAAGCAGAGTTGGCAATACATACCTGATGGCTCAGAAGCTGTCTCTTGCATCAGTTCCAAACCTTTCCTTATCTCTTTCAGATACTCATTGAAAAGTACCACTGATGATGCCTTTATAGGCTATGTGTACCGTGAGTGACACAGAGAATGAGGGACTGCAAAAGAAAGTGTTGGGGACAAATCATTAACACAGAATACTGTTCATTCATAAGGAGTCCCAGTGAGGGAGTCCCACTAAGGTATGAGATGCCAACAAGGAAATTGGGAAAATCAATGTGTTAATGTTAAAATACCTACAGTTTCTGAGACTGAGCTTAGTTCATTTTTGACTCATCCTTCAGATTTTAGTTCAAATATCATTTCTTTAAGAAAGGGTTCTCCACTTCTACATTGTTGGTGGGAGTTAACTAATACAACTTCTGTGGAAAACAGTTTGGCGATTCCTAAAAGGTCTAAAAATTGACCGTCCATATGACTCCACAATCCCCCTACTGGGAATACACCTGGAGGAACTCAAATCACTCTATGAAAAAGATATCTGCACATGCATGTTTGTTGCAGCATTATTCACAATAACAAAAACATGGAACCAACCGTGCTACCCATCGAAAGAAGACTGCATTTTAAAAAATGGTACTTATACATGATGGAATATTACACAGCTATAAAGAAGGACAAAATTATGAACTTCGCAGCAACTTGGATGTACTTAGAGTTTATAATACTCAGTGATCTGTCACAGAAACAAAGAACTGAGTACCACATGTTCTCACTCATAAGTAGTCCTTGAGCAATTGTCATAATACTATAAGAAAGGCATTGGCAGTAGTTGGAAATTGCCTGGAGCGGGGTGGGACTGGCAGTAATGGAAAACTGCCAAGGAAGCGGGGGGCACACCTCATCAACAAGGGTACCTGCATAATGAACATTTGTATACCTAACCCCAAATTGTACCCCATATATTCAAAATAAAAAATCAAAGAATTAGAAAAATTTTTTTAAAACATCTTGGAAATAGCCAAGTTAAAAAAAAAGGAAAGTAAAAAGAAAGGGTTCCCTGTCACCTCTAAGATCTCTGTCAGATCCTCCTGTCATTCACTCTGGTAGCCTCTGAATTTACTTTCCTTTTACCACTTGTGATGGTTGTAGTTGCATAAATAATTGGGTGATTCATAGTTTGCCACTTACCTCTCCTCAGTGCACATTCCATGAAGACAGAGACCTTGTTGGCCTCATTCCCTGTTCTAATTTCGGTGCCTATCACATGTCAGGCACAGAGTTGGTTTTGTTGACTAAGAGAGAACTATAAAACTACTACAATAAGGGTTACAGCCATTATAATGTTACATCTGTTTATAATGCACCTTTGAGCAGTGCTTTTAAAACTTTTAAAATCTGCCATCCAGTTAGAAAAACATCCGGATCTGACACGTACACACATACACACAAAATTTTTTTAAATGTTGCTATAAATCATACTGATAATCAGCACATGCAGTTTATTCTAAAATTTTCTAATTAATTCTGTTTCCATTTTTAAAAGTGCTAGTCGTGACCCTCTAAATTGATTCCATGACCTACTTATGAATTGTAACCTACAGTTTTGAAAAACCCTGCCCTAGGGCACGTCATAATCATAAGACGCAATTGAGTATTCAATGTGTTTAAACTTTGCTTTCATTCTTCTGTCTCTACATAGTTTTTCAGAATTTGGACAAAATATTCTTTCTAAATACAGCACAAATACTTGTTAAGGCTCCAAAACTTCTTAATATTTAGTTGGCAATGCCCCACTGTAGGTACTTACAAGCAGAGGGCGCTGTGGGGAAGATGGACCAGTGTCCGAAGTACACGGTGTCCTATGGTAGTGATTTTCTTGCAGGATATACAATGTACCTGACATTCTGACTGTACATTTATAATTAGATTTAGATTTCTTGCCAGGTTTTACTTTGCATCAGACTAACATACGCTGTGGTACAGATGGAAGTCCCAGGTTATTTAGCATTGGGGCCCTGGGGTCTTTTGATTCCAAATTAAACTTGGGTGTGCATATAAACCATGCAAATTAGACTGGCCACATGCTCAGCACTGCCAAAAAGAAATCAAGCAACAACACTAGAATGCATGGAGGGTTGCCTCTCCTTGCTGGAAAAGTTTTTACTAGGTTTGGAGATTGAGATGTTCTGAGAGTAAACACTCAATTCTAATCTCCACGCATGTGTTTCCTTAGCTGAGGCAGGCTGGGGTGGGGAGACATGCTTGTTCCATACTCATTCATGTTAGTAGAGTGAATATAAACTTAGTGCATTGAAAAAAATTTTTGTGGGCTCAATATCTGGAAAATATTTTCACATGTGGATGACTGAAGTAATATTTTTCTGTGAGTGACACCGTATCATTGGGAAGAAGTCTCTGTGTTCTTACAGAGACATACAGGTTTTCTAAAACTTGTCTTCCTGGAAGTAATCCCAAGGCTGGGCTTATTTGAAAGAGCCTGTGTTTTCACAGCTTGAGACTGCTGGAGGGACATCAGTGTGGGCCCAGCATGCAGGATGAGGCCTCTCCTACCATACACTAGTTTTATTCTTCTCCTCTTGAAGCTGTCATGTCTCCGATTTGTAAAATTAAAATCTGTATTGAAAAGCAAATTTTAGGCTGGGCACGGTGCCTATAATCCCAGTATATTGTGAGGCTAAGGTGAGAGGATTGCCTGAGCCCATGGGTTCGAGACTATACTGGGCAACTTGGCAAGACCTCATCTCTACAATAAACCAAACAATTAGTCAGGCATGGTGCCACGTACCTGTAGTTCCAGCTACTTGGACAACTGAAGCAGAAGGATCGCCTGAGCCCAGCAGGTTGAGACTGATGTGGCCTAGAGAGTCCTGCTGCACTCCAGCCTGGGCGACAGAGTGAGACTCAAACTAGAAAGAAAGAAAGAAAGAAAGAAAGAAAGAAAGAAAGAAAGAAAGAAAGAAAGAAAGAAAGAAAGAAAGAAAGAAAGAAAGAAAAGAAGAGAAAAGAAAAAGAAAGCAAATTTTGAGCATGACCAAGTGGAATTTATCCCAGATATGCAAGTCTGGCTCAACCTTCAAAAATCAATAAATATCATCAATCACATCAGCAGGCTGAAGAAGAATCATAATCATATTGATATATGCAGAAAAAGCATTTGACAAAAATCCAACACCCATTTATGAGAAAAACTTTCAGGAAACTAGACACAGAAGGGAACTTACTCAGCTTGAAAAAATACATCTACAAAAAACCTACAGCTAATATCATACTTAATGATGAGAAATCAGGACTTTCCCACTAGGATTCAAAACAAGGTAAGGATGTCTTCCCTCACCGTTCCTTTTCAACTTTGCAAAAGATAAGAAAAGGCAATAAACAAGTATACTTATTGAGAAATGAAGAAATAAAACTGTCTTTGCTTGCAGATGATATGATTGTCTATGTAGAAAATCCAAAAGAATCAAGAAAAAACTCCTGGAACTAATAATTAACTATAGAAAGTTTGCATGATACAGGGATAATATTGAAAAATCAATTATTTTTCTAGATAATATCAAGGAGCAAGTGGAATTTGAAATTAAAAACACAGCACCATTTTTATTAGTGCCTCCAAAATTTAATAATTTATTATAAATCTAACAAAACATATATGCGATCTACATGAGAAATGCTACAAAATTCAGATGGACAAAATCAAAGAAGAACTAAATAAATGAAGAGATATTCTATGTTCATGGATAGAAAGACTCCATAGTGCCAAGATGTTACTTCTTCTCAACTTATTGTACAGATTCAATGTAATCCCCCCAAAACTCCATCAAGTTATTTTGTGGGTGTCAATAAATTATAAAATGTATAGGAAGTATAAAAAAGACTCAGAACAGCCAGCATAATATTGAAGGAGAATAACAAAGTTGAAGGACTGACACTGCCTGAGTTCAAAACTTACTACAAAGTATAGTAATCAAAACAGTGTGGTACTGACAAAAATCTAGACAAATGAATCAATGGAACAGAATAGAGAGCCCAGGGGTAGACTAACACATACATAGTCAACTGATTTTTGACAAAAGGACAAAGACAAAACAGTAGAAGAAAAGATAGTCTTTTAAGCAAACGGTGCTGGAACAACTATACATCTACATGTGAAAAGTATATTTAGATGTATGCCTTACACTCTCACAAAAATCAGCTAAAAATAAATCACATACCTCTCTATAAAATATAAATTATAAAACTCCTAGATGATAATGTAGGAGAAAATATAGATGAACTTGAGTTTGGCAAGGACTTTTTAGATATGACACCATTACCAAAGGTAATTTATGGTAACTATGGTAATTACTAAAGATACAATCTATGAAAGAAATAATTGATAAGCTGGACTTCATTAAAATTCACACTTATCCTGTATGAAAGACACTTTCAAAGAATGAAAATATTAGCCACAAACTGAGGGAAAATATTTCAAAAAAAAAAAATCTGATAAAGAACTATTCATATTCAGTGATCTATCGCAGAAACAAAGAACAGAGTACCACATGTTCTCACTCATAAGTAGACATGGAACATTTGCCATAATACTATAAGAAAGGAGCCAGGCTCGGTGGCTCAGCCTGTAATCCCTCACCTTTGGGAGGCTGAGGTGAGTGGATTGCCTGAGCCTGTGGGTTCGAAACCCACCTGGGCAACTTAACGAGACCTCATCTCTACAATAAATCAAAAAATTAGCCGGGCGTGGTAGTGTCCGCCTGTGGTTCCAACTACTTGGAAGGCTGAGGCGGAAGGATCACTGGAGGCCAGCAGGTCGAGGCTGCAGTGGCCAGGAGCAGCCATTGCACTCCAGTCTGGGCGACAGAGTGAGACTCCAACTCAAAAAAAGAAAAGAAAGAGATTGGCTTGGCAGTAACAGGATATTGCCAGGGTGTGTGTGTGCACGGGGGAGGCATTACAACATCAATAAGGGTAACCAATCTCAAAACAGACAAAGTGGGACCAAAGGGAGGCCCAAACTTTACCTGTATGATGACCTCTTGTATACCTAATCCTGAATTGTACCCCACATCTTTAAAATAAATATAAATAAAACACACACACACACACACACATACACACTCTCACACACACACAAAGAACACTTAAAACTCAACAGTAAGAAAACAAACAACCGAATTCACAAATGGGCCAAAGACTTTAACTGACACTTCATCAGAGAAAATAGAGTAGAAAAATAAATATATGAATAAATGTTTTGCGTAATATGGCACGAGGGGAATACAATTTAAAAGACAATACCACTAACATACCTATCAGAAAGGTCCAAATATAGAACACTGACATTGCCAAAGGCAGGCAACCATGTGGAGCAACAAGAATTCTCATTCATTGCTGGTAGAAATAAAAAAGTGGTATGGCCATTTTGAAAGTTTGGGTCGAGCTCGGTGGCTCAGCCCGTAATCCGAGCACTTTGGGAGGCCAAGGCGAGTGGATTGTCTGATCCTGTGGGCTCGAGACCCACCCGTGCAACTTGGAGAACCCTTGTCTCTACAATAAATCAAAAAATTAGCCGGGCATGGTAGCACGTGCCTGTAGTTCTAGCTACTTGGAAGGCTGAGGCAGAAGGATCGCTGGAGCCCAGCAGGTGAACCCTGGGGTGGCCGTGAACGTACCACTGTACTCCAGCCTGGGTGACAGAGTGAGATTCTCACTCAAAAAAAAAAAAAAAAAAAAAGAGTTTGTTACAAAAGTAAACATACTTTTACAACATTATCCAGTAATTGTGCTACTTGGTATTTATCCAAAAGATTTTAAAAACTTATGCCAACAAGAAAATGTATGTCCTCACAAAAACTTACACACAGATGTTTACATTAGCTTCATTCAAAATTGCTAAAACTCAGAAACACTCAAGATATCCTTCAGTAAGAAGAATGTGTAAATAAACTGTACTACATCAAAACAATGGAATATTATTCAGCACTGAAAAGTAATGAGCTACTAAGCCATGAAAAAACATGGAAGAAACTTAAATGCATATCACGAAGTGAAGAAAGTCAATCTGAAAAAGCTGCATACTGTATGATTTCAACTATATGGCCTTCTGGAAAAGTAAAAACAGAGAGTAAAAAGATCAGTGGATGCCAGGGGTTAGGGAGAAGGGAGGGATAAATGGACAGAGCATAGAGGATTTTTAGGGTAGCACACTATTCTGTATGATACTACAATGGCGAATAAATATCTTTATACATTTTTCCAAGCCCATAAAAGTGCAACACCAAGAATTAACTCTAAGGTAAAGGATGGACATTTAGAGATAAAGATGTGTCAGTGTGCGTTCATCTGTTGTAACAAATGTACCATTCAAGGGGGGATTTTGATAATAGAGGGTATGCATGTGTGAAGGCAAGGGGTATATGAAATTTCTCTGAACCTTCCCCTTAATTTTGCTGTGAATCTAAATCTACTCTAAAAACAAAATTCTTCTTAAAAGTAAATCTTGTGAGAAAACTTTGTGTAGGAATGTGCAGAACACATAAATACAGCTTCATAAATTTTTACAAAGTGAACATACCTATGCAACTAACACTCATATCAAGAAACATTTCTAGTTATGCCTGAAGCACAATCTGTGCCTTCTTTTAGTCATTACCTGTCTCCCAAGGGTGACTGCTATCCTACCATCTATTATAATAGACACCTTCACCTGTTTTTAAATCTTAGATAAATGGATTCCTGTAGAATGTACTCCTTTATGTCTGACTACTGTACCTCCATTTTATGTCTTTGAGATTCATCCATGTGGTTGGTTGCACTTGTACTGTGATCATCCTTATAACTGTTTAGCACCCCCTTGAATGAGTATAACACAATTTTTAAAGCAGTCTATTTTAATATTATTTTTGTTTTAGGTTGGGGGGGCTTGTTTGTTGCATGGGTATATTATGTCATGATGGGGATTAGACTTGCAGTGTACCCAACACTCAAATGTTGAAAATTGTACCTCACAGTCAACTTTTCAAATCTCATCTCCCATTTCACTCTCCCTCCTTTTGGAGTCTCCAGTGTCAATTTGCTCTGTCTTTATGCCAATGTGTACCCACTGTTTAGTGCCTACTCATAACTGAAAACATGTGATATTTCATTTTCTGTTTCTGAGTTGTTACTTCACTTAGGATAATGACCTATAGCTCGACCTAAATGCAAGACTTGAAATTATAAAAGTCCTAGAAGAAAACCTCAAAAATACCCTTCTGGATGTTGGTTTAGGCAAATAATTTATGAGGAAAACCACAAAAGCAAGTGCAACAAAATAAAAAAATGGAAAAATGGGACTTAAACTAAAAACTTTCTGCACAGCCAAAAAAAAAAATCAACAGAATAAACAGACAACCTACATATTGGGAGAAAATATTTACAAATTAGAGTTTACTATTGATGGACATTTGGTTGTTTCCAGTTTAAGGGCAATTTTTCTCGCACATGTCTTCTGTGAGTCTGTGTATGCATTTCCATTGCGATAACTGAGGTAAAATTGTGAAATGTAGGATGTGAAGATGTTCAGCTTTTACTGAAACTTCCAAATGGTTCTCCAAAGTGGTTATACTCTTATATTTCCAGGAGCAAGATATGCAAGGCCCAGTTGCTCCATGTTCTCATATTACTACTCTTTTTATTTTCGCTGTTCTGGTGGGTATTTTTTAATTGAAAAAGGTATACCTTGGAATTAGACAGATGATACTTTTATTTGTCACATTTATGTGGTCTAGTTTCCTCTCTGATTCTTGTTTTTTCTCATTTGCAACATGACAATAAAAATAGTTACTTCATAGATGAGTAGTCCATGATAAGTGCAATACTGTATGTGAACTAATAACTATTGTTTCTTAAGCATCTATTATATACCACTATGTTACACATTTATTTACACTGAGGCATGGAAGGCACAGTAACTGTAAGCAACAACAATTATAATAGTTACATTCATCCTCATCAGACTTGTCAATATCTGGCATTCTGTAGGGACTATGGATTAGTCTTGCCACTATTCCTAGAAGATTGGACTGCTATATTTCCCAAGACTAAAGAGGTAGAGTCCAAAGCTTTAAAGTCATTCACAAAATGTATCAGAGCATCACTGGGGCAGACATGATTTGTTGTTTGCTATTTCAGGGCTCAAATTCCCAGCATCACATCACAGTGTCATGAAAGAAACAACTTAGAGGATACCAAAGAACTAGTAGGTGAAGACACGTACTTTTATTTCTCACCAAATTAAAAACAAGAAATGACTGTTTGGGAGCATCACTCATGCTTTCAAAATGCTTTTGTTACAGAGTCTATATATGAATGTGCTCATTTGTCAAAACTTCACCACATCTTCTACAGAGAGGTGTCATGTTGCCTTAAGAACTGAACAGCAAAGTTGTTTATAGTCTGTCTCTCTATGTAATTTATGAAAGCTAAAAAAACCCTCACTTTTAGAAGAATGAGCCCATGATTTTCAGAAGTCATGGAGAAATCTTTATGTTGGCAGATCTCTTTCAATAATTGGTATAAATCCAACAACTCTTCAAATACCAGGGCTTTGTCTATACAATAGGAAAATGGACATTTAAAGGCAGCAGGAACTAAAACATCACAGACAGTGTGGTTGCAAGTTGAAAGTAAGTGTACCACTCATTCTCCTTCTGTTCTGGCCATATTAGTGGGGAGGGAGGTGAAGGTGATTTTTACGAGAGTTCTTGCTGGCTGTTAGGGTCCCACTACCATCTGGGTTCACAAATACAGTCACTTGGCTCTTACTGAACCATGTTCTCACTTGTCTTGAAGTTTAACAAATAATTGTAGTGTCCCCCTAATACAAGGCTATTTAGGAACCATGGAAAACTGAGTCTTAAGTTAATAAACCTAAAACACATTTTCTCAACATAGTTTCTTTAATTTTTAAAAGCTTGTATAATTTAAGGGAATTTAAATCCATGTGTTTTTTATTCACTTGCACTGACATCATCAAAATAGCCTTTTAAGCAGCTGGTTGAGGCTTTTTTAATAAAGTTCTCTTATGACTTGTTTCTTTTTGAAAACAGGATTTTTTTTTTTTTTTTTTTTTTTTTTTTTTTTTGCCAAAGGCAAATAAACTTAAGTCCCAAAAGATTTGGATTTAGATCAAAATTTAAAACCTGTAAATTTAGAAGTTGAAATTTTTGCAAATGGACTCCTGACTCCCCATAGAAATGATTTGCAAAAAAGAAAAATACCACCTGAATGAAGTTCAAACTTAGTGTCAGACAGCTAAAGAAATGTCTATATTTGCCACTTAATTTTGTGCCAGATCTGAAACAAATCAGTGTACAATGTGTATTGGATTATTACAGAAATATGATCCACTGCCAAGTAGTTAACTTTTCCACCATTTCTGGTTATCATGAGTAAACCACAATGCCATATTCTCCAGAGATTAGAAACCCAGCACACTAGGGCTGTCTGAGGTTTGTGAGATGTGATTGTTTTAGCAGAGGCTTTTTGGGGAATGATCCTTTGCTAAACATTGCAAAGTCTCATTACACACAGGCACACACATATATATGTGTCCAGATAAAGATATAGTTATAGAATATGTATGTATATATAATCTATATCACTAGGGACTTTTCTCTTTTAATATGAATACTCTCCTCTAAAGGTATGCCTAATGATTTAGTCAGTGAAACTATAATCTGGGAACAAAATGTGTGAAGGATTTCAGCCTTTAAATAAATCCATATGCTGTAGTCGAAACTAAACTCTTAAAGCTTTTTGGTATTAACAATCGAGACTGTTTTTCTCCTTGTCACAATGTATATAGCTGAGCAGTAATCAAGGAGATGTATGGCTGAAAGAAGTTGAATTTTACAGGAATCTGTGAAGCAAACAAGCATTCCGATCTCCTGGAGCCCTCCAGCAGAACTGCAGAAACTAATGCTCCATTTGAGAAACAAATTTGTCTGCCATCAAGAAACCCTGCAAAGGATAATTCCTCTAGGAAACTTAAAAGAGAGAAGGAAAGAGAGAAGAGGAAAGAGATGAGTTCTCTGATTTTATTTTACAATTGAGATTTAAAAAGAAGTTTTATATATACACCCTCACACAAAGATGCATAAATATTAATAGATGCAGGCTTCTGTTAAAAATAGAAACCAGAATTTTTTATCTTTGCATTACTGCTAACAGGTTTGAGGCCGTCATTCTTTTCTTAAGGACAGCTTCACATTTTCCTATAGGATGAAACTTATTTGCTGACAAAACATTTCGGAAACGTCAAAACCAGTTTTCAAAATCCAGTTTGTATGATATTAAAATAACATTTATGATTTTACAAAAATTTCTTCTTTAAGAAACTTTAGTAAGAAACTTTGAATCAAAAATTCATATTTACAAAAGAGATGATGCTCCCTATGTATTTGACTTTGGTCCAAGCTTTGTCACAGGGATCTTGCTTATTTTATTTATTTATTTATTTATTTTTGAGTTGTAGTCTCACTCCATCGCCCAGACTGGAGTGCAGTGGCCGCTCCCGGCCACCGCAGCCTCCACCTGCTGGGCTCTGGCGATCCTTCCACCTCAGCCTTCCAAGTAGCCGGAATTACAGGCATGTGCTACCACGCCCGGCTGATTTTTGATTT
>NW_007247450.1:259405-285254 GCF_000164805.1 Carlito syrichta
CACTCACCTCAGCCTCCCAAAGACGCGGGATTACAGGCTGAGCCACCAAGCCCGGCTTGTTTAATTTTTAAAACCTTGTCAAGGCGTTTAGATTAGAGACCATTGTCCCCAATTAATATATCCAGAAACTTTGACATACAAAGTTATAATAGAATAAATGAATTTCATTATCAATATGCAGTCACAAAATTTTTAGTGGATTCACTGCAGGGTCCACTTAATATGAATTTTCATTGTGCATTTGATAACTGGACAAAGGTTGGAAACAAAGTATAGAAACAAGGCAAGAAAAAAATTCTAAAGGAGCAATCTCCCATTGAAGATCAAACTAAATTAGAGTTGCCAGTGACAAATAGAATTTGATTTAAAGGCATTTGATTTATATCTTTCAAATAACTCTTTGATTGCATAACATGAAGTACATTTCTATTTGCATTATTAAGCAATAGAAGTTTTAGAGTGTTTTATATATTGGCTTTTCAGCATAATCCAGAGAATGCTATTTCACATTGGCAGTAAAATTGCTAGATTCTATGACTTAGCTATGTGACCTTGGCAAGTTACAAACTTTCTAGTCTGCAGTTTCCTCATTTATAAAGTGACAGGGATGTTATATAGACATATTGTACAAGAATGAATGTACTGAAATATGTGAAAGTGTTTTGAGTTCCTTATAAGATACAAAGATATCGTTATGTTCAATTATAATTATACACAGAATTCTCTCGCTTCCCCCTCCCACCTTCCCCGTCTCCCTCTCTTTCTTCCTTTCATACTCCCTCTCCTTCTCCCTCCCAAATATATTTTCTCCTTATAGAAACATCAAACTGTAAAAATGTCAGAACTGTAAAAAGTCATAGAGATTATACAATTCCATCAAAAGGAAAAATAGAATCACCAAGAGATGAAATGATTTATCAAAGGTCATAAAGCTCATAAATAGCAATAAGGAGGTTTGGGACCCAAGTCACTAGAACTCCCAATCCTAACCTCCTAGGATGGCATCGTAGCAGAGTGATTAAGAACGTAAGATTTGGTAACAAACAAACGGGTTTGACCTCTACCTCTGACCAACTTTCTGCATCTGTAAAATGTGATTAAAAGCAATATCTAACTTCTGGCATTACTTTGAACTATGAAGCACTTAGAAGAATGCCTGGAACTTATTAGCCGTGAATGAATGTTATTAATTGTTATCATTTTTGCTGCATTTCGCAGCTTCTCTTGAGATAGCTTCGGCTGCATCCACCTCTGTTTTTGTAATATAGACCCACGATTCTTGAGTTGCCTCTTTAATATCCCAGGCAGTTCTAATACAGAGTGTTAATGACTAACTTGAGTGCCTGCAACACAACACTTTGAGCTAGGTAGTGGCATGATACTGCTCATCAGTACAGCTGAAAACACTGAGGCACAGAGAAGTAACTTGTTCATAGGTACATGCTACTAAATGGCTCCCGAGCTCATTATTTTGTTTTTTGTTTTTTCTTTTCTTTTTTTACCACTGTGATGCACTGCAGCTAAAGCAATGGGGATCATTCAGCCTAAGTCCAGGTGAGCAGAGATAGGAAGTCAGGAAATGTGGTATCTTTTCCAATCACTTTAAACGTCTATAGAAAATTGTCTTCTGGAAAACTGTAGGCATGTAACTCCCGGTCTTCAAAGGAAGATTCCACAATTAAAACATGAGACCATCACAGCTGGCCTGGAAATCTGTGCCAAATCTCCCAAGAGTGAAAACAAAAGGCATGCCACATCCAAGTTCCCAAGCCCAGCCTACTTGGGGCACTCTCTGTTTGGGGGCAGCCCTGGCAATCAAACATCCAATATGCTGAAGCTCAGTATTAAAATGGTTGATTTCTAGGAAAAACTGGCCCACAGATGCCATCATTCCAGGAAGTTGTATTTCTCTCTCATTTTTGGAATCATTCTATTCATAAGCACATTGGTGTTAACAAGCTTATTTAAAAATAAATACAAATGTGTAATTAATGTTTGATTTGAGGTTGCAGCCTTTCATTTTTAAACATCTTAAGAACAGAGGATGAGAATTGTTACCTAAGGAAGTATTGAAATTCTCTTAACTCTTCTGGGTATGTATTATGTATTCTTTGAGTTCTCTGCCAGGCATATAAGTCAGAAACTCTCCCACTGGTTTTGATTACAGCTGCAAAGTCACAGATTTGAACAGCTCTAGACAATCATTCTTCTGAACCTGTACATAAATATAAAACATTTTCTTTATCCTTATCACATAAGCCTTCAATGAGGTTTGCTTCAAAGCAAATTCATTTTCTTGCATTTTTTCCATTTATCATTTTAACAATTAGAAAACCACATTTTTTTTGCAACAAAGCTACCTCATTTGCATAACCAAAGGTCATTATACAGGTTCAAGTTATTTCATATCAAAGTAATGGTAATTTAACAATCTACTTTCCTGGAATCAGATAAAACATAAAATTAACTCTGGCTTTTACATTTTGCACATTTAAAGACACACGATAAGAATATGAGATTAAGATAATGGCATGACCAAGATAATGAACCATCAGTTAAGCTGTGGTAAACTTTTTTCCTAGCCAGTTTGGGTTTTTGCATTGTCACTTTGTTATTTAAAATGGAGTCGTCGCATTTCAGTAAGCGATATCAAGAACATAATTTGCTAAGACGCCTCTTTATTTGAGGTGCTGTCAGGACTGGCAATGAGAAATGACACAATCCCTCAGTTGTAAGTGACAGGCGCCACTATATTAGTCCAGCGCTTGTATATTTCTCTGCTGTTTTTTGAAAAATTGCATTTCCTTTGTGTAAGCAGAACAAAAAGAAATAGAAATCAGTTCCATGTGAATTCTGTGGTCCTCTATATTAAACTGTAATTGTTTCCTGGTAAAAAACCAAGCCTGCAGGATTTCCTGAAAAATAATTTACAAGGATGGGTACTGGGTCCAGCTTGCTTTTTTTTCCCGTGCATCTGTGATTGATGACACTGCAAGGAGCTGATAGATTTGCTGCTGCTGCATCTCCAGAAAGTTCTTTTTCTTTAAACAAACTGCAATCTTTAAAAAAAGAAAAAAATTCTTTGCATGGTGCTCACTTTTTTAGCTTCCTGGTTGGTAGCTGCTTTTCAATTCTGGCACTGCTCTGCTTTGAGGGATCCAGTTAATGAACCAGTTGTGCCAGTACGACCATGAAGACAGCTTGGATGAATTATTTAAGATAATAGCCAAGGAGAAATTTGTAATTTGGTCTGGTTAGCTCAGTAGTAAGCTCTTTACAGTGGTAACATGGAAAGAACGTTGGTTTCAGATCCTACACCTGAGTTCAAATCCTTCCTCTTCAGCTGCATAACTTGTATAAGTGAGACCCCAAGAAACTCCAAAATTTATTTATTAAAAATGTATATTTATTCTTACATGTTTACACTTCAGTCATCTTCAAAGTATTCTCCATTTGATGCAATACACCTATCAAGACATTTTGTTTACTGCTTAAAACAGTTTTTGAATTCATCAATTTTGATGTTGGTCAGTGCTCCTGAGGTTTTTTGTTTCCGGCAAAATGTTTCCCTTGAAAGATTTTTTTCATTAGGGGAAACAAACAAGCAAAAGATGTCGCTCAGGGTGAGATCAGGTGAATAAGGAGGGTGGAGCATGGGGGTTATGACATTTTTGGTCAAATACTGCTGAGCACTCAGTGTGGACAGGTACATTGCTATGATTGAAGAACCAGTCACCTGTTTGCCACAACTCGGGATGCTTTTCCGCAAATCTTGACACTTTGCACACCAGCCCACACATCTTCCACACCTGCCAATGTGGAAGAAGTGAAACGAAACAAAACAAAAAAACAGCAGAGACACTAAAAGTCATCAAAATTGACAAGTTCAAAAACTGTTCTGAGCAGTGGGGGAAAAAAGTCTTCATAGGTGTATTGCATCTAACTGAGAGTATTTTGAAGGTGACTGAAGTTTATACATGTAAGAATACATACACAATTTTTAATAAATAAATCCTGGGGTTTTTTGCACCCCTCCATGCATGTCACTTAAACTTTTCAATTTATCATTTCTTTTTCTGCCAAACTGGTGAATGATGAGACTGATTTTTCAGAAGAGAAAGTAACCAAGCTTATTGTAAGGGCCAAGTGAGTCAAAGTTTAGAAAACATTCTGCATAGGTGGTTTTACAATCATAACACCCCCAAAATGTTAAATCAAAGTCTTGAGCTCCATTCTTTGAGGATCCTGGTGATCTGTTAGTAGCAAGAGCCGAGAAATAAAAGCAAAGAATCCTCTGTACTTACTATGTGTCAGGCATTATATTATGAACATGACAGACATTATCACATTATTCCTCAAAAAACCTTCTAAGGAATGTGTCATTCTTCTCTTTCACAACAATAATTATGTCTGATAATAATCGACTACATGATATGTAGCCATATACTGTGCTAACTAATCTACACACATAATTTCATGTAATTCTTAAAATAATCCCAAGAAGAAAGTGCTATTGTTATCCCTACTGAGGAAACTGAGGCTCACAGGTATTGATGTACTCAAAGTCATATGACTAATCAGTGGGGTTCTCATTTTATTATCACCCATCTAAAACACCAACCCCATCTCTCCATCTATACTCTTTGACCTCCTGGTATTGAGCTTTGATCTCTTAAAGTCTTGAGTATATTTTAATCTGATTTGTTTATTTTTATTTATTTATTTTTAATGGGAAGATGTGGGGCACTATTCAGGGTTAGGTATACAAATGATCATTGTACAGGTAAAGTTTAGGTCTCACTTTGGTCCCCGCTTCACCTGGTTTGAGATCAGGTACCCTATTGATGAAGTGTTCCCCCCCACCTCCCCTGGCAGTTTCCACTACTGCCAATCCCTTTCTTATAGTATTATGATAATTGTTCAGGGTCCACTTATGGGTGAGAACATGTGGTACTCAGTTCTTTGTTTCTGTGATAGATTGCTGAGTATGATAGATTCTAAACTCATCCAAGTTGCTGTGAAGTTCACAATTTTGTCCTTCTATGGCTGCATAATATTCTATCATACGTAAACCTTTTTAAAATCCAGTCCACTTTCAATGGGCAATATGGTGGGTTCTTTTATTTGCTATTGTGAATAATACTGCAATAAACATGTGTGCAGATATCTTTTTCATAGAGTGATTTGAGTTCCTCTGGGCATATTCCTAGAAGGAGGATTGCTGGGTCATATGGAAAGTTGATTTTTTTATCTTTTGGGAATCGCCAAACTGTTTTCCACAGAGGTTGTACTAGTTTACACTCCACCAAACGTGTAGAAGTATTCCCTTTTCCCTGCATCCTCTCCTGTATCTGTTGTTTTTTGAGTTATTGATGATGGCCATCCTGGTTCCTTGTTTTTGCTATTGTGACCAATGTTGCAATAAACATGTGTGTGCAGGTATCTTTTTCATAGAGTGATTTAAGTTCCTCTAGGTATATTCCCAGTAGGGAGATTGCAGGGATCATATGAAAGGTAAATTTTTAGATCTTGTAGGAATCACCAAACTGTTTTCCACAGAGATCTACTAGTTTAAACTCCCATCAGCAGTGGAGAAGTGTTCCCTTTTCCCTGCATCCTCTCCAGTATCTGTTGTTTTTTGAGTTATTGATGATGGCCATCCTGACTGGAATTAGGTGGTATCTCAGTGTGGTTTTAGTTTGCATTTCTTTGATGATTCATGAGGCTGAGCATTTTTTCATGTATCTGTTGGCTGCTCATCTGTCTTCCTTTGAGAAGTATCTAGTCATAGCTTTTGCAGACTTTTTAATAGGGTCTTTTGTTTTGTTTTTTCTTTTGAGTTCCTTATAGATCCTGTATATAGGCCTTTGTCAGATATACAGTTGGCTAATATTTTTTCCCAAACTGTGGGCTGTCTCCCTGCTTTCTCAATGGTTTCTTTTGCTTTGCAGAAGCTTTTCAGTTTGATGAGGTTCCACTTGTCTATCTTATCTCTTATGGCATGGGCATTTGGGGGTTTTGATCGGGAATTGGTTGCCAGTTCCAATGTCCATAAGATGTGTCCTGTATTTTCTAAGGTTCTTATAGTTTGCGGTTTTATGTTTAGGTCATTGATCCATTTAGAGTTGATTTTGTGTGTGGTGATAGGTAGGGTTCTTGTTTTAATCTTCTGCATGTGGTCAGTCAGTTTTCCCAACACCATCTACCGAATAAGTTCGCCTCTCCCCAGTGGTTGTTAGTGGAAGCTTTATCGAAGATGAGTTGGTTGAGAAATTGGGGTTTTGCTTCCAGAATCTCTGTGATTTGCTTATTAAAATGTTCAGTGGGACTAGGGAGTATGAAGATGCAATGTAATTTGTTCTAGAGTTATTAAATATTTGTTCACATCCTGCTTTTAACCATTGCTCTGCACATTCTTTAGAATTATGCAAAAACCCTAAGGCCTAAAAGCTTCTTCTCCTATGTCCCTTGGTATGCTTCCAGGCAAGGTTTAGAGCACAAAAGACAGAAAGATCCAGACATGCTGTGTCATATAAAATAAGATTAGAATAATGGCATGAGCATTCTAATAAACTCCACCTGTGACAACTTGACTATATGTTCAACATGGATCATCATGAAGCCCATGAAGAGAATTATGCCCTCGTGCTGCAGAATACTAATGAAGTTCCATCATGGCCCTTCCATTCATTCCCAATAGCTGGGTCACAGTCACAAATAATGGAGCAATGGAAGTGTTACATCAATGGAAGAAAGTCATAATCCCTCAAACTTGCATTACTGGGGAGGATGAGTCAGAGAAAAGTATGACTGACAAGCGCTTTGTCAACTTAGAAGAGATATAGAGGAAGCATAGTGGTAAACCAAATAAGATTTTGGAAGCCCTCACAGACCTGCCAAACACCCGATGAAGTAAACATTCACTCCCAGCAGTTCAGTTACCACAAGTATTTTGTAGCCAAGGACTTTTGCTACTGCAACATATAGAGAATCTTTTTCATACCCACGTGTTAGTTGGCTTTCTAATGAACATTTATCTTTGTCACTTGCCATGTGTATGGTATGCTGGAGAGCAAAGAAGAAACCAGAATAGTATATCTGTTTCCTGTGAGGTAATTACTCATATTATCTGGTTAACCCTTGTCCTGATAATTAAATGAGGTAATATATTCTAAGCACTAAGTATGTGCCAGGCACACAGTAAGCAGTCAATAGGTGTGATTATTGGTGTTGTCATCTTTTTTTTTCTAGGAATTCTTCACTAACTCAGACCATGTCCTTCCTACTCATCTACCATTGTGGAGACAAAGAAAAAAGACAAAAGTAAGAGAAAAAAATACAATAAAAAAGTGATTTAGTAACAGGAGAACAAAGAGTGTTGCTCCAAGATCTAATGAAACTTTCTGACCCACTACCCATATTTACAAGGGAGTTTATAAACTCAGGCAGAATATTGTATCTCAATGTGCTTGTCTATAAGATGGGAGGATGCAAAATATGATTGCACTGGCCTCCTTCAAGGCAGACATGCAGTTTGATGAGCTATAGGATGAAAGAATGGCAGCGTACATTCGAGAAGCCAAGAACTCAGATTCCTGCAGAATCCCTGGATGTTAGTGAGCAGCATTGTGTGTATGTGTAAGATCTTATTAACTACACTTCCTTCTTTGCCAGAAGTAAAAGCAAAATTTGCTTTAAACATAACTGTTCTCACTGAGTATTGAACATTCTGCTGTGAATAAGTTCTTAAGAATTTTGTAAGGACAAAACTTGTGTGTACATCTTACCTTCCCAATATGAGGAAATAAAAAGCCTAATGCAGGCTTACAGACAGATAGATATAGATAGACACATACAGCTATTCATATACACACGTGTGCTATTATGCTTAGAATATTTTTGTTCATAACATCCTTGATTTGTACAAGTTCTTTGTTTGATTTAGTAACATATTAAATACCAAACAACCTTCCCATCATGAAAACTAAGACATTAGAAATTACTTACAGCCGGGCTCGGTGGCTAAGCCTGTAATCCCGCGCCTTTGGGAGGCTGAGGTGAGTGGATTGTCTGAGCCCGCGGGTTTGAGACCCGCCTGGGCAGTGAGACCTCATCTCTACAATAAATCAAAAAATCAGCCGGGCGTGGTAGGGCATGCCTGTAATTCCGGCTACTTGGAAGGCTGAGGCGGAAGGATCGCCGGAGCCCAGCAGGTCAAGGCTGTGGTGTCTGGGAGCGGCCACTGCACTTCAGTCTGGGCGACAGAGTGAGACTCCAACTCAAAAAAAAAAAAAAAAAAAGAAAAGAAATCACTTACATATTCTGAATCGTTATTACCTATCCCTCCTATCTCTATTATCCCCTGAAAATAACCATATCACAAATTGTGAATCAATCATAAGCTCGCTTTCCATTTTTATCATTTTATCATGTCTAAAAATTATATCTCTCATTTTAGTTGTCTTTAGCTTTAAAAATGCTGTATGCAATATCCTGGGCTTACAATTTTTATTTAAAAACAGTGTTAAGATAAAACTATTTTGTTTCATGCAGCTATACTGTATTCTCTTTTGATGCCTGTAATTTTTCCATTGTACAAATAAACTACACTTTGTTCTTCTGTCAGTGGGCATTTGGATTATTTCCACATTTTGCAGTCTGCCTTGATTGAAATGTATATGCTTATTCAGCAATAATAATTCAATGAACAGCCAGTGTTTTTCTTTAAATATTTCTACCATTCAGCTATATTGTCATGAAACCAGCAAAAGGGAAGGCACGGGGGTTGAACTCATTTTGGTAAGAATTTCTGTTTGTGGTGTGGAGACGGTGTTCATTTTAGAAGGGACTGTTGTATGTCTATTAGCTTCAATTGATGTATTTCTGTAAGGATTGCATTTATTATCCCCTAAACTAGTCATTTTCAATAAATAATGATAGCCATCCCAACTTGAGCAAGTTTCTGTACTTCAGTTTCTTCCTGTGTGAAAAATAACTGGGCTGACCTTGAACATCAGTAAGGTTGTCCTCTAACCCTCTAAGATTTTAGGACCTGAAAAAAAGAGACAGTCCTATGTATAGTGAGAAAACTTTACATTTATTGTGCAATTATGACATGTACAATATGCTATATTTTACTTAATGCTCACAAAAACCTGATTGGGTAGATGCTGTTATTACTCTCATTTTGGAGATAATGAAATTTAGGTACAGATAAATAAAAAAAATAAAGCTCTGCATACCTAAGATTTTTACATAGCTTGCCTAATGAGTCATGGAATGAGGATGTGAATCCATGCAGCCTGAAGCCCAAACCCATCCTCCTGGTCAAATCATTCAGAATCCCTTAAAACCACCTTAGCCATTGTTCGATTTCCCTAAAGTTCTAATTCTAACAATAATTGTTAAATTCAACCACACAACATTCATCTCTAGCTAGAAAACCTTTCTCCCACAAACCAAAAGATGAAATTGACATCTTTTTTGAATAGAGGTTTTTTTCATCAGTATCTGATAAAAAAATTCACATATGCATGTTTTCATATTTTTTTACAGTGAACCATTCATAAGTGAACACAGCAGAATTAAAGTTGCTTAGACTGAAGATGCTGTTATGAATTTTGATGTACTGTTGTGTCACCCATGTTCCAAACTGTCATATGATTGTGTACTTTTTAGACATCTCCCCAAAATATGACTGTATTACTATCACAAATTTAATTCAAAATGTAGAAATTAATGCAATATTTGAATATTTTTGCCAACATGCAAAGTTGCAGCATTTTCAGTGTATTAAATATTATCACTATATGAAAGCTTCAACTCATTAGGAAGCTGAAAGGATGCAGTGTTGCCAACTTTATAATCAGTCAGTCAGTGAACATTCATCATGTGTTGTGTGCAGAATACTGAATCAGGCAGTTGCGACAAGATAGAAGTAGAGGACTCTTTCTGCACCAAACGATTTCATAACTTATTGAGGAAATTATCTGAACTTAAGAGTAGCTTATTTAATATCAAATACAAATTTAAATGGTATGAATGGAATTAGTATATACTGATGTAATAGAGTAAAAGAGGTTTTATAGATTAATAAAAGACAAGCTCTAAAGGAAATGGCATTTGCACTAAAAATTATAACTTCTGTTGAGCACCTTCTATGTAAAAGTCCCTGTGCTTAGCATTGTGCAAGCAGTGTCTCCAATAATCTTTACCACAGTCCTTTAACAAAGTATTATTTTCCTTCATTTTAAAAATGAGAAATTCAAGAACTAGAAAGGCTATGAAATATATCTAACATTACCCAGCTAATAACAGACCGGGTCAGGATCACCTCATGTCAATCTGATACCAAAGTTGATGTCCTAATCATTTTGTATACTGTGTTCAAAGAAACTGCATGAAAATGGATGTTGTCCCTGGTTACAGCAAGGTAAGTACTTTTCTGGAGAAGATAGGATAGAAATAAAGGTAAGGGATCACGTGAAACACTGGAGGCAGATCAGGTTTTTATGTTTTTAACTGCATATTTGAACTAACTTTACATTTAGAGACAAGTTGCAAAAATAGTAAAAAGAATTCTCTTTTACTCCTCAACTTCCTTCCCCTAATATTAACATCTTACAAAACCAACCACACTGTAATGTTCAAGAATGAGAAATCAACATTGGCACAGTCTTACTAACTCAACTTGAGATCATGTTCAAAATTTCAATCTCTCCACCAATATTATTTTTCTCTTCCAGGACTTTATCCAGGATCCCATGTTGCATTTAGTTGCCATTTCTCCTTAGTCTTCTCTAATCCATCATGATCTTTGTCTTCCCTAACTGACATTTTTAAAGAATATTGATCAGTTACTTTGTATAATGTCTCCCAATTTGCAATTGTTCAATATTTTCCTATGATTGAAATGAGATTAGTCTGAACACCTTTCATAATGCTACAAAAAAGGAATTGGCAATAGCAGGACACTGCCGGGGGAGGAGAGAACACATAATATCAACACGGGTGACTGATCCTAATCCAGATGAAGTGAGGTCCAATGAGAGGCCCAAAATTTCACCTGTATGCAATCCTGACTTGTACCCTACAACTTTAAAATTAAATTAAGTTAAATTTTTAAAAAACTGTGGTACATCCATACAAAGGAATATGATTCAGTGATAATAAGAAATGAGCGACCAAACCATGAAAAGATACAGAGGAAACCTAAGAGAAAGAAGCCAGTCTGAAAAGGCTGCGTACTGGATCATTCCAATTACACGACCTTCTGAAAAAGGCAGATCATGAAGACAGAAGATCAGTAATTACCAGGTATTCAGGGAAAAGATGAAAGGGACAAATAGGTGGGGAGATGTAGGGTCCTCTAAGTACTACAGTAACAATGAATATATGCCATGATCCTTTCGTCAAAACCTATGGAACATACAGCACAAAGTGTAACTGCTAATATTTGTAGCAAATGTGCCACAATAATCAAGATGTAAATAATAAGAGAAAATAAGGAGGTGGGAGGTAGTGCAGAAACTCTGTACTTTCTAATAGATTTTTCTGTAAACCTAAAACATCTCTAAAAGAATAAAGTAGATTAATTTATAAAAGTACAAGCTGTTCTGAAACACACAGGTAATATGTGGAACATTTATCAGCTCCTTGCAAGAGGTACATTCAATCCAATAATTGTTAATTCCTTCCCTTTTCAGCAAAAACCTCTATGGAAAATTCTACATCTAAGAAAAGAAATGAGATTATTCATTTTTGTCAAGAATACCACAGAAAATAGTGCTTATGTCCTTCTCAGTGTGTCATATCTCAGGGTTTAATAATGTTGATAGCTTATCACTGGTGTCTTCTAAGATTCTCCACTGTAAAATTTTATTTTCCTTTATAGTTTATATATATTTAGGGGGACATAGTTTGAGACTATGTAAATCTTGATTCGTTCCAAATAATTGCCTCCAAATTTTAGCATCCTTTTGTGGTTCTTGTCTGCGACATTTATTTCTGCAGTGTTTACCTAATGCTGATTCTCTGTTTCTGTCTCTTTGTCTACATTTGTTAATTGGAATTATACTGTAAAGAAGAGTTTCTCTTCTCCTTCATGAATTTATTTGATTATTTGTATATATAAGTGATTTCATTGGATATTAATTTTATGCCACTGATTAAGTTCAATACTATTATTATTTATTTTGTTGCTTGAATTGGTCTAGATTTGGTTACTGGGAACTCCTTCAGGTTAGATCCAGTTCTTATGACATACTGCCATTTTTAAAATAATTTCTTGCTTTCTGTAACCACAAGATATTTCCAGTTTACCTTTGTTTTTCCCCCCTAGTTCTGAAATCAAACATTTCTCCGATAAGATTGGGTTACTTTTATTGAAGAATGCAGACTAGAGAACAAGATCAGTGCTAAATATGCCTCAGTCATCTTTGTATTAAATCTTCAGACCTTTCTTTCACTAATGAGAACTAATCTTGATGGAATGGGAGTAGAGAGAGTAAGTGGGTAGGAATTTAGAGTACTTTACACATCAATCTAAGGCATTGGGACTTGATATCATTGGTATTAGAGAGAAATTTTATAAAGCTAAGCAGTAGACTGTGTGTTGAAATTGTGCTCTAAGAAGATGATGCTGGGGTGCAAGATACAACAGGTGAACAAGTAAAAGCCTGGATGATTAAAAATAGCTAGTTAAGGCTATCTAGGCATGGAGCGAGAAAGGCCTAGTACTAGAATAAAAGTGTCAGAGGAAAAAAGAAAGAAGAAAAGCAAAAACATTAGAAAAAATAATTGGCAAGAGATAGTGACAGACATGACAGAGGGTTGGGGGAAGTGTAAAATTATTCTGTTTGTTATCTTAGAGAGCTGAATATAAGGAGATGCCACTGAAAATATCAGGAATGATTGACTCTGTGTCAAGAAAGCATAGACTTCAGTTTTGACATATTTAGTTTAAGAATTATTGAGACATGTTAATAGAAATACCTCCAGTAGAGAATAGGAGGCATTATACTAAAGATAGATATCATATTTTTGAATTCCTAATACCTCCCTCTGTACCTCACTTACAATGGGTATTCAGAATAATAACAGCTAACATTTTTTAAAGTGCTTACCTTATGTCAGGCTTATGTCAAGCATTTTTATATACATGACCTTATTTAATACAACAGTCCTATTTATATCATTTCCATATTTTGGATGGAGAAACTGAAAAAATATGTTAAATAACTTGACCAAAGAGACACAGCTTGTAAGTTGTGAAATCAAGATTTGACTCCCCCTTATATGATTTCAATACCCTTACTCTTAATCAATAGATTGTTTTTTAAGAGAAAAATAGGTAAACATATAAAGTAATCACACTCAGAACATGACTTCAGAAATAGATTTGAGACTTATCTGTGCAAAATAATTCACTAAAAAAGTAAGACTAAAATATAAGAACACTGACACCGAGGCAGAGTCTGCAATAAAACAGATTTGAAATAAAAAAAGGCAAAGACAAACATGATAAAAGGGAAAGCAGAGGAGAAAGCAGAAAAGATTGTTGGCATAACAAAATGAGGAAAATAAAATGCAATGGTAAGAGCTTTCCACTTCCAGTAATGGTAGAGTTTATTGCAGACCAGCACTACTGCCAAGGACAATTATAAAATCCAGAAAATGTTTTCAAATACTTGTTTGAAGGAATCAGAAAGCTTACCTAATTAACAAAGTCTTCAAGGGCAAAGATCGTGGAGGGAAGTGAAATTCCTAGATAAGCCTAATACTTGGGTATTTTTTTCTTTGAGGCATTTCCCAGTTTCCAAGCAGAGAAGAACCAGGCCCATCACAGTGAACTGCAATACCAGGTCAGCCCCCACAGACGCAGGCTCCCGGTCTCCTGAAGAATGACCTTTGAGGATACACATAAACTGAAAGTGAAGAAATGGCAAAAATATGTCATGCAAATGGAAACCCAAGGAGAGTAGAGGTATCTATACTTAAATAAAATAGACTTTAAGTAAAACTATTAGAAGGGATATATTTTATTAATTAATTAATTTAATTAATTGATCCCTTTAATAAAGGGATCGATTGTTTATTAGCATTATAATAATTAATATTACATTATTAACTATTAATGACAAAAGGGGCAATTTATCAATAGGCTATATCAATTACAAATATATGCAAATAATATCAGAGCAACTAAATATCTGAAGTAAATATTAACAAAACTGAAGGGAGAAATAGACAGCAAAACAGTAACAGTAGGGGATTTCAGTACCCCACTTTCAGCAATGAATAGATCATCCAGATGGAAAATCAATAAGAAAACATGAGATTTAAATTATATTACAAAAAACAATGACTCTAATAGACATATAAAGACCATATTATCCAACAGCAGCAAAATGCACATCCTTTTCAAGTGCACATGAAACATTCTCCAGAAAATATCATTTGTTAGGTCACAATGCAATTCTTAGCAAATTTAATCATATCAAGTATCTTTTATAACCACAATAGTATAAAACTGGAAATCAATAATATGAGGAAGATTTTAAAATTTGCAAATTTGTGGAAATTAAATAAAATTTCTGAACAACAATGAGACAAAGAAGAAACTAAAAAGAACATTTTAAAATGTCTTGAAACAAATGAAACTGAAACACAAAATACTAAAATTTATGGAATTCAGCAAAAGTAGCTCTAAGAGGAAGTTTACATGATAAACATCTACATTCAGGGGGAAAAAAAGGATTTCAAATAATTATACTAATTTTATACCACAAGGAACTAGAAAAAGAACAAACTAAGCCCAGAGACAGCAGAAGAAAAGATATAATAACAATCAGTGCTGAAATAAATGAAATAAAAACTACAAAAATAATAGAAAGGATTAATAAAACTCAGCTGATTTTTTTAAAAAGATTAGCAAAATTGACAAAACTTTGACTAGACTAAGAAAAAAAGAGATAACACTTGAAAAATTAAATCAGAAATGAAAGAGGAAACATTACAAATGATATTACAGAAATACAAATAATCATAGGATACTACTATAAACAATCATACAGCAACAAAATTGATAACCTAGAAACCTACAAACAATGAATAAATTTCTAGAAACATACGCCCTTCCAAGATTGAATAATGAATAAACAGAAAATCTTAACAGACCAATAATAAGTAAGCAGGTTGAATTTGTATGCAAAGAAAAGCACAGAAAAAAATGGCTTGACTGGTAAATTGTACAAACCATTTAAAGAATTAATATCAATCCTTTGCAAGCTCTTCAAAAAATGAAAGAGGAGACAATAGTTCCAAACACATTTTACAAGGCCTGATATCAAAGCCAGACAAAGACATTACATAGTAAAGCAATTAGAGGTCACTATCCCTAATGAACATACAAACAAAAACCCTCAAAAACAAAAAAAGAAAGAAAAGAAAAACACTAGAAAATCAAATTCAACAATACATCGGAAGGATCATATATAGTGATTGAGTAGGACTCATCTCTGGCATGCAAGGATGGTTCAACATATGAAAATCAATAAATGTGATAAACCACATTAACAGAATGAATGATAAAGATCATATGATCATCTCAATAAATGCAGGAAAACCATTTAACATAATTCAATATTTTTTTTCTATTTTCTATTTTAGATTCAGGGGGCACACATGCATGTTCATTGCATGGATACATTGTGGACTGGTGAAGATTGGTTTTCAGGGGGCCCAATCCACAGATAGTGAACAGTGTACCCAATAGATGATTTCTGAGCCCCCCCAACCTCCCTCCTTATTGATTTTTACAATGTCTATTATTTCTATCTTTGTGACCATTTAGCTCCTGAGTGAGTGAAAACATGCAATATTTGATTTTCTGTTTCTGAGTAAGTTCACTTAGGATGATGATCTCTAGCTTCATCCATGTTGCTACACAAGACATAATTTCATTTTTTATGGCTGCATAGTATTCTGCAGCTTATATATACCACATTTTTAAATCTGGTCAATTGTTGGTAGGTCTGCAATGAACATACAAGTACAGGTATAAATTTTATAAATTGATTTATTTTTATTTGCATAGATTCTTAGTAGTGGGGTTGCTGGATCAAATGGTTGTTCAATTTTTAGTTCTTAGAGAAATCTCCATACTGTTTTCCTTAATGGTTGAGCTAGTTTATAATTCCATCAATAGTGAATGAATATTCCCTTTTCTCTGTAACCATGTCAACATTCATTGCTATTTTACTTTCTAATCATAGCCATTCTGACTGGAATGAGGTGATTTATCTCATTGTAGTTTTAATTTGCATCTCTCTGATGATTGATGACATTGAGAAGTTTTTCACATTTGTAGGTTGCTTGTGTATCTTCTTTTGAGAAGTGTCTATTCATGTCCTTAGCCCACTTTTTTATGGGATTATTTGCTTTGTTTTTTTTCTTGTTGAGTTGTTTGAATTCCTTGTAGGTTCTGGATATTAACCCTTTGTTTGAGGCATAATTTGCAAATATTATTTTTTCACTCATTGTGTTTTCTATTCACTCTGTTGATTGTTTATTTTGCTGTGCAAAAGCTTTGTAGTCTAGTTAAGTTCCATTTTTCTATTTTAGTTTTTGTTGCAACTACTTTTTGGGTCTTTATGAAAAATTCTTTGAATAGGTCAATGTCCAAAAAACCATTTCCTAGGATTTCTTCTAGGACCTTTATAGTTTCAGGTCTTATAGTTAAGACTTTTAATCCATCTTGAATTTTTTCTTTTATTTTTAAGTCAGAGTCTCACGCTGTCACCTAGGCGGGATTGCAGTGGCATGATCATGGCTCACTGTACCATTGACATTCTGGCCTCAGGTCATCCACCCACCTCAGCTTCCTGAGTGAGTAGCTAAGACTACAGTCATGTGCCACCATGCTTGGCTAACTTTTTTATTTTTTATTTTTGTAGAGATTAGGACTGACTATGTTACCCAGGCTGGACTTGAACTCCTGGCCTCAAGTGATTTTTCCCACCTTGGCCTCCTAAAGTACTGGGATTAGAGGCATGAGCCATGTCCAGCACACCTTGAGTTAATTTTTGTATATTGTGAGATTTAAGGGTCTAGTTTCATTCTCTGCATATGGCTTATCAATTTTCTCAGCACCACTTATTGTATAGGATATCCTTCTTTATTGTTTATTTTTGTAAGCTTTGTTGAAGATTAATTGGTTGTAGAAGTCTGGCTTTATTTCTGGGTTCTCTATTCTGTTCCAATGATTTATCAATCTGTTCTTGTACCAGTACCATGTTATTTTAGTCACTATAACCTTGTAGTATAATTTGAAATCAGTCATTGTGACACCTCCACAATTGTTCTTTTTGCTTAAAATTGCTTTGGCTATTCAGGCTGTTTTTTGGTTCCATATAGACTTTAAGATTATTTTATATAATTCTATGAAAAGAATTCCATGAATAGTTGGTATTTTGATAGGGATTACGTTGAACCTGTAGATTGTTTTGGACAGTACAGTAGTTTTAACAATATTGATTCTTCCAATCCACAAACATACATGTTCTTCCATTTGTTTGTGTTATCATGATTTCTTTCATCAGTGTTTGATATTCTACTTTTAGAGATCTTTCATCTCTTTAGTTACATATATTCTTAAGTATTTTATTTTATTGTAGCTCGTATGAATGAACTGAGCTCTTGATTTGGTGCCTGGCTAAAGATTTTTGTACATTGATTTTGTATCCTGAAACTTTGCTGAAGTCGTTTACCAGGTCTAGAAGCTTTTTGGAGTCTTTAGGGTTGTCTAGTTATACAATCATGTCATTCACAAACTGGGATAGTTTGACTTCCCCCTTGCCAGTTTGGATGCCTTTTATTTCTTTCTCTTGCAGGATTCATTGATCTTGCTAAGACTTCTAGTGTGATATTGAATAACTACGGTGAAATGAACAGCCCTGTCTACTTACTGTTCAGAGGGAGTTCTGAACATATATGGCTCTTAATATTTTGAGATATTTTTCTTCAAAGTCCAGGTTTTTGAGGGTTTTTATCATGAAAGAATATTGGATTTTGTCAAATGCCTTTTCTGTATCTTTTGAGATGACCATACGGTTTTTATTTTTGCTTCTGTTTATGTGGTGAATCACGCTTATTGGTTTACAGATATTGAACTGTCCTTGCACCTCTGGAATAAAACCCACTTGGTCATGATGGATAATTTTGATAATATGCTGTTTAATTCAGTTTGCTAGAATTTTGTTAAGAATTTTAGCGTCTATATTCATCAGGGAAATAGCCCTGCAGTTTTCTTTTTTGGTTGTGTCCTTGCTTGATTTTGGCAATACTGAATGCATTTCTAGAATAGTTTCAGTAGGATTGGTACCAGTTATTCTTTGTACATCTGATAAAATCCAGCTGTGAATGCGTGTAGCTCTGGGCTTTCTTTTGAGGGTGAGGAGTATAGATTTTTTTTATTACTGATTCAATTTCATTGCTCGTTACTGGTCCACTCAGGGTATCTGCTTCTTCCTGATTCAGTCTTGGAAGGCTGTATGTTTTCAGGAATGTATCCATTTCTTCTAGGTTTCCAGTTTATTGACATAGAAGTTTTCATGGTAGTCTCTAATGATCTTTTTTTATTTCTATGGTATCAGGTCTTATATCACCTCTGTCACTTCTGATTGAATTTGAGTTTTCTCTTTCAATTTTATTTATCCTTTCAAAAAACCAACTTTCTGATTCATCAATCATTTACATTTTTTTGCCTCAATCTCATTTAGTTCTGCTCTGATCTTTTTTATTTATTTTTTCTGTTAGCTTTAGTTTTAGATTGTTCTTGTTTTTCTAATTCCTTGAGGTGTAAGAATAAGCTGTTAATGTCTGATCTCCTTATCTTTTTGAGGCATTTAATGATATAAACTTTTCTCCCAGAATTGCTTGTCTGTGTCCCAGAGGTTTGGGTATATTGTGTCACTATTTTCATTTGTTTCAACATTTAAAAAAAATTCCTGCCTTAATTTCATTGTTTACCCAAGAGTCATTCAAAATTCAGTTGCTCGGTTTCCATGTAATGGTGTAGATTGGGGAGCCCTTCTTAGTGCTAATTTCTAATTTTATTCCACTGTGGTCTGAGAAGAGACTTGGTATAATTTTGATGTTTTTAAATTTATTGAGACTTGCTTTTGATGTTTTTAAATTCATTTATACTTGCAGTATATGGTTTATTGTGAACAATGCTCTGTACAGAGATGAGAAGAATGCATATCTGCAGTTGTTGGGTGGAAAGTTCTGTAGATATCTGTTAAGTCTATAGTCCAGTGTTTCTTTGTTAATTTTCTGCTTTGATGATCTCCCTAGTGATGTTAATGGGGTGTTGAAGTCATTCACTATTATGATATTGCTATTAATATGTTTTCTAAAGTAGTGTTTGTTCATAAATTTGGGTGCTCTGGCATCCAGTACATATATGTTTAAAATGGTTAAATCTTCTTGTTGAGTTGCACCTTTTATCATTATATCATGTCCTTTTTTTTTTTTTTTTAACTGTTTTGGCTTAAAGTCCAAGTTATTTGATATGAGGATGGCTTCCTCCTATTCAATTTTGTTGTCCATTCATCAGATAAATCTTTTACTACCCATTTTGAGTCTGTGACTGTCTTTAGCCAGTAGGTGGGTCTTTTGTAGGCAGTATATGGTTGGGTCTTATTTTTTTATACAGTTTGTCATTCTGATTCTTTAAGTGGGGTATTTAAAACATTTGCATCGAGGGTTAATATTGATATGTGATACTTTATTCTTGCCCTAGTGTTGTAAGCTAACTCACTTGAAGATTCAAATGTATACTTGCATTATAGGCACTGTGAGCTTTGTACTTATGTGCTCTTTTGCAATAGCAAGGGTCATCATTTCATTTCCAAGTTTAGAACTCCTTTGAGCATCTTTTGAAGAGCTGGTTTAGTGGCAACAATTTTCCTTAGTGTGTGTTTGTTGGGGAAGAACTTAATTTATCCTTTGTTTATGAAGCTTATTTTGGTTGGACATAAAATTCTTGGCTGGCATTTTTTTGTAATGACATTAAAAATAGGATCCCATTCTCTTCTGGCTTGTGTAGGGTTTCTGCTGAGAGGTCTGCTGTTAGTCTAGTATCCTTTCCTATTAAGTGATTTTGTGCTTCTTTCTTGCTGCTTTTAGGATATTTTATTTCACAATGACTTTGGAGAATCTGACAACTGTGCACTTCAGTGAGGTTCTTTTTGTGATGTAGCTTGTAAGAGTTATATGGGTCTCTTGTATCTGAATGTCTAGGTTTCTCTCAAGACTGAGGAAGTTTTATTGAATTATTTCCTTGAATATATTTTCCACACTTTTAACTTTAACTTATTCTCTGGAATGCCTATGATTAGTAGGTTTGGTCACTTCACATAGTCCTATGTTTTTCACAGGCTTTACTCATTCTTCTTGATTCTTTTTCATTTCTCTCTCACTAGATTAGTTCAAAGAACCTGTCTTTCATCTCTGAAATTCTTTCTTCCCCTTGTTTCTTTCTGACTAGGTTAGTTCAAATAACCTTTTTGGGGGCGGTTGGAGTCTGCAAATTCTTTGTGTTGGTAATCAACTTTATCTTGCCTCTTGTAGAGCTTCTTTATAGTCAATATTCTGACATTTCAGGAATTTCACTGTGGTTAGGTTCTGCTATTGAAGAATTGATGAGTCCCTTTGGAGGGGTAACACTCTGTTTTTTCATACTCACTTTCAGAATTATTTCTCTGGTTCCTTCTCATCTGGATGAACCATGGTGGCAAATCTGTATGAGTTCCTTTGATATAGATAGCCTGTGTATGTAGGCTTTCCCGGGTGTTGATTGTAATATTGATATAGTGGAGATGCCTTCTGTGAGGCTAGGATGATAGAGGTCTCAGGAGACTTAGCTTCTTCCTTAATGGTATTGCTGGTGTCAGAAAATTATCTGTTTGGTACATTGTTCAACCTCCAGGTCAGCATGTGGCACCTATAGGTAAAAAGTGATTACTGTTGATGTGGATGGGTATTTACTTGCTCCTTGTTTACTGGAAGAACTCTGCTGTCCCAGCAGTGAATTCATTTGTGGAGTGCACTGTGGTCTCTGTTCCCAGTTCAGCCCTGGGGATGAAATAACCAAGCTGGGCAGGACCAAGCTGGACAGGCCCATATAAGGGTCTACCAATGTCAATCACAGGCACCTTCTCTGAACCTGGGTCAGGTGTGTGGCTTCTAAGTGCCACAAGTGTGCCTTGGGACCTCTGCTGCTTCAAGTTCTGTGCTCAGGAAGGGGAGGATGTCCTAAGCTGGAGTGGGATGTCCAGGTGCTTGGAGATAAGTCTGGGCATTGAGCAGGTATAATAGTGCAACACCAAGAACTCTTCTTTTGATGGGGAAGGAGTGGTTCTAGCTCCTACTCCAGGTGATTGGGTATGTTAGGATATGGAGCACAGGGTGCCTTGTTGCAACTCAGTTGCTGCCCGGGAAGGTTGGGACAGTTTAGGTTACTAATTCAGGTGTTCAGAAATGGGAGACATCTGATCCTGGGTACTGGAAGGGACACTTCCCAGACAGACTTGAGGTCAGGCTGTGGTGTCCCGATGACACCTGCAGCTTGATTCTAGCTCATGGAGCTGATCTTGGCTTCAGATCTTGCTACTCAAGATAAACCATGGGATCAGGAATCTCCTGCCACTCAGGTTGTTGATTAAATTGCAGAGGTTGAGGTCCCTCCTCTTGGTCTCCTGACAATTAGACTGCTTTCCCAACTGTGTAGGAGTAGAGAGCTCTCCTTTTCCGCAGTATTGTTGGGGCACACCACCTTGGCTAGTCCAGGAGAGAGGCTGGGATTCTTCACAGTGGTCCTCACTAAAGAGTTCTAGGTTGCAAAACTGATGTTATCCATAAGGCCCACTGTACATGAGAAGCCATGGCTATAGCAACTCTCTTTCTGCTCAGGATGCAGGTTCCAGAGTGTGGGAGTGGGGGCTACCTGCTAGGCCCTTACATTTAGGCTGTTATCCCGGGTGTTGTTGGTATTGCTGGGTCTTCTTGCTGCAATTGCCCAGAGGGCTGGGGTAGGGTGGGGCATTGGGCAGTGACACACCGAGACTGATTCTAGGTTAAACTTCTGACCCTGGAAGCTTTAGGGGGACTGCACCACTCTCAGTTGCAGGCTGGAACTAGCCCAGATTCTATTCCAAATCCTGGGCAATTTCCACACTCTGCTCTACTCCCTACTCCAACTGTAGGGAGTGCACAACCTTGTCTCTGTGTAGAAACCAAAGTGCCTGTCACTGTTGCTGAGACAATGGACCCTAGTCAAAAATGATGTCATCCTCATTGACTCCAATTTTGGAAAACACATATGGTTTTTCTGGGTGGCTTTCCTTCTCACCTGAGGCAGCTCCAGGGCCCAGGAGAAACTAGATATTCTCCAGTGACCTGAATTAGGCTGATTCCTGATTGGAAGGTATGTCTCAAAGGGGAGTTTTCTGTCTAATCCCTCTAACCCCATGTTGTAGGGTCACACTCGCTTTTTTCTGTAGAGCACCATCACTGGACTATTAACCTGTTCTCTCCTCCCTGAGATATGTGGTGTCCTTTGCACTTCTGATGAGTATCTGCTTTCCTTCTTGAATTGGGGTTCACTAGGTTGGTCTTTCCACACTATTTCACAGTGGTGCAACAGGTGAGGCATACTTGGAAGCCCCTAATCTGCCATCTTGGGGGAAAAATATACTCAACATTTTTTCATGAAAAAAGTTCCAATAGACTAGGTCTAGAAGGAATGTACCTCAATATAATAAAGTTCACTTAAGACAAGACCACAGCTAACATCATCCTCAAAGGTGAAGAACTGAAAGCCTTCCTTTAAGGTCAGGAACAATATAAAAATGTTCACAATCAGGGTTTCTACTCAATATTGTATTAGAAGGCCTAACCAAAGCAATTAAATAAGAAAAAAATAATAAAAAGCATGAAAATTTGAAATAAAGAAGTAAAATTTTTTCACAGATGACATAATTGTATATATAGAAAATCTTAAAGACCAAAAACTGTTAGAGCTAACAAACAACTAAATTAAAGTTGTAGGATACCAAAGCCAGTTGAATTCATATACACAACAAACTAGCTAAAAGAAAAATTAAGAAAACAATGCCAATTACAATAGCATTCCCTTAAACATAAAAAATAAATAGAAAACAAATAAGCCCAAACATATTAATAATTGCAATAACTGTAAATGTACTAAACACTCTAATTTTAAAAAATCAGATGGCATGAAAGCACCTAGTCTGGTTATAGGGTCATAATAACTTTAAATATAAGAAAACAGAAAGGTTGAAAGAAAAATTATTTTTAAAATATACATTGAAAAATGTAACAAGGCAAAGTTGGTATAGCTACTTTAATATCAGAAAAAATAGAAAGCAATAAGCATAGCTAGAGGTAAAACAGGGATTTTTAGAGTTATAAATTGATCTATTAAGAGGAATTTAAGTGAAAACTAATTTTATGTACCTAATAAAATAGCCCTCAAGTACAGAACAAAGGTTGGCAGAAATAAAATAAAAGTCAACATTGAAGGTAAAGATTTTAATACCATTCTTTGTAACTAACAAAACAAGTAGACCAAAGCAAAAGTATAATAAGAATATAATAGATATGAACAACATGATTAATACACTTGACCTACATAAAACTACAATGGCTATATATTTTAAAGTATATAAAATATGTAACAAAAATAATGAGATTCTGGGTCATAAAGCAAGTTTTAATATATTTCAAAAGATGGATACCACATAGAGTACTTTTTCTATTCTGAGTAGAATTAAGCTATAGTTATTAGCCCTAAACAAGTGGAATATCCACACAAATGGCAATTAGCCATGTGCTTGTAAAAACACATAGGACAAACCAAAAATTACAATAAAATTAGAATTATTTTGAACCAAGAAGTAGTATGAAACTATAATATGTCAAAACTGGTAGAATGCAGCTACAGTTGCATATAGGAACAATTATAGTCTTAAAAACATTTATTAGGAAAGAAATGAGACTGAAAAATTAGATACTCTAAGTATTCAGGAAAAAAGCAAATTAAATCCAAATAAATAAAAGGAAAAAATGACACAATAGAGAACAAATGTACAATATAATGTTTAAAAGGACAAACGTAAATTTTAGAAGACTAATTCCCTAAATAAGCTGAATATCAATAACAGAGAAAAAGTATAAATGAGCAACATCAAAAACAATAAGGGGCTTATAACTTCAAACCCTATAGATTTTAGAAAGATAAAAAGAAGCTGTTATAAACATTATTTCAATTAAATTTGATAATTAAATAAGATGCACAAATTATATTTGATAATTAAATAAAATGTACAAATTCTTTGAAAAGAAAAAATTTCCAAAATGATCGAGAAAAGATAGAAAATGTGAATAGTATTATATATGTCAAAGAATGTATGTAATAGAAACCTTCCAATGGAGGTCAGGAAGATGGCGGCTGAGTCAGTCAGACTATGCAAGTCCCAGTGTGAGTGAGTGAGTGTATGGAAAATGTGTAGGTGCTGGTGAGTGAGTGGGCATGTGAGAGGCTGAATGAGGGCTAGGAAACTAGCGACTAGGGCTATCCTGGTGCAGCGACTGGTGCTGCTGCTGCTTGGCTTGAACCCTAATGATTCCTGGGATACAGAAGATGAGCACCATTTTTTTTTTTTTTTAATTCAACAAAATCGTCTGGGTAAGAAAATAAGAAAATGCTGGGAAAGACTGACTAAGTGGGGACTCGTGACCAAGTGGCCAGGGACCTCCTGGTGCAGGAGCTTTTGCTGCAGCTTCTCTGTTTGGTCTCTGGCGCTTCCCAGGTCACAGAAGCTGAGAACCATTTTTTTAAAGGGACAAAAGTTTTCCTGCAAAGTGGTGGGAAGAGACTACCAGCTCCAAGTTCTGCCTCACCACTGCAGCAGGAGAGACTGCCGGCTCCAGCTTTGTGTCACCACTTCAATGCCTGGCTGGACACTCACAGCAGGGACTGCAAAGGGAGCCCAGAGACAGAGTCCCACCGGAGAGGATGAGAGAGGCACCCCACTACCATCTTGAAGGTGGGTCAAGAGCAACAGACCCCATCTCTGTGACAGGTGGATCAACTACTCAGGGATTGATTGCAACCCAGAGGGAATATCCTGAAAGCACAAACTTTGGAGGGACCTGACAAGTGCTGAGTCCCAGACACCCCATCCCCAACCCTGGTCCAGCCACTGGACAAAGGGTGTGGCCAAAAAGGATGAGGAAGAATTCCAAAGAGATCAGTGGTGAGTTTGGGACTGACCCCAACCCCGTCCTCCCCAGCAGTCCTCTGAACATCAGACCCACAAAGGTGGGCCATAACTGAGAGGGACAAACCCAGGCAGAGCCTGGATGTCAGTAGCAGTAGGAGAATTCCATTCCAGGATAGGCCTGACAGGGGCACCCAATACAAGTATATATCTGGGGAAGAGACAATTCCACACCTCCTCACCAAGAGATCGCCCTGACCAAATAAGAGTGGGTGGGGAGGACTACCAGCGCCATCTACCCCTACTACCTCTCCTCCTTCCCTGCTCTGGACACTGGGCAGTGAAAGAGGTGGAAGCTCTGCAGAAGAGAGCAGATGAGAGGAACAATTACAATGTCTGCCACAAGAAGGCAGGGGTTTTTCTCTCTTTTTTTTTAATTTTTAATTTTTAAAAATTTTTTGCCTGTTTGTTCATCTATTTTTATTTATTTTTTATTTTTTGAGTTGGAGTCTCACTCAGTCACCCAGACTGGAGTGCAGTGG
>NW_007247450.1:285357-290718 GCF_000164805.1 Carlito syrichta
TAATTTTTTGATTTATTGTAGAGATGAGGTCTCACCTGCCCAGGTGGGTCTCGAACCTGCAGGCTCAGGCAATCCACTCACCTAAGCCTCCCAAAGACGTGGGATTACAGGCTGAGCCACCGAACCCAGCTTGTTCATCTATTTTTAAAATATTTTTTCTTTGTGCACGAATGTGTATGTGAGGGTTTGATCTGCATCCCCCCTTTTATTTTTCTTCTTTTGTTTTTTTGTTTTCTGTTTATGTGTTGTGTGTGAATGATTGAGTGTTCATCTTTCAGTTTTTTGTTGTTGTTAGCTTGTTTTTGATCTTTTGTTCTCTTTTACTTTTTATTTGTAGTTTAAGGTGTGTGTCATTATGTGTGTGAGCGTTCAATCTGACTTCCTTTTTTTGTTTGTTTGCTTGTTTCTGGGCTTTCTGTTTTTCTTCTCTATTCATTTTGTACTGGAGTGTGTGTGTGTATAGTATTCCTGGTTTTTTGTTGTAGTAGTTTGTTTTCTTTCACTTCATTGTTATTCCAGTTTGGTGTGTGTGTGTGTGTGTGTGTGTGTGTGTGTGTGTGTGTGTGTTCAATTGTTTTTTTCTTTGGTTTCTGCTTTCATTGTTCTGTCTTTTCTTATAATTCTCATCCATCTTATTTCATTCTATTTTTCTCTGTGTTCCTCATTGCTGTCACTGTATCTTGGACTCAGTGTACACATGTACACAATGTACACAATGCACACATGTACCCATTGCATCATTATATAGAGTGGTGGTGGGGAATGGGTCTCAGGGAACACATACCGCTATCAGTGAAAATTACAATTTGAAAGTAGTTTCTGAATCCTAACTCCCGATCCCCTACCTTATTTGACTTTCAAAACCAGAAGAGACAGCAAAGTTTCCCACCCACAGTCTTGTTTCAAAATAGAACAAATCCAGACCCCAGACCAGGGAAGAATAGAGGGCTGAGCAAACATCAGAAGGAAAAGCCTCTCCCACTGACACTGAATAACAGAACTAAAGAGAAAACCAAGAGATCTGTCACAAATGAGGAAAAACCAAAGGAAGACCACAGACAATTTCAAGTGTAACAAAGAGAAAACTCCTGAAAAATCCAACCTCAGAGCCCAAACAATGGAAGTCACCAACACTGGCTCCAGAATAGGGATTAGGGAATGGATGGAAACAGTGAATAAGACTCAAAAAATACAAGATGCAATACTGAAAGAACTTGTAACAGGGATTTTTGGCAATAAAAAAATTCATACAGGAAATAAATAACAAGATGGCAAGCATGGAAAGCAGAATTAACCTAGCCAAATATAGAATCTCAGAACTTGAAGACCAGAACATGGAATTAACCTGATCTGTAATAAACGTAGAAAGAAAATTCAAAAGAAAGAACAAAGCCTACAAGAGTTGTGTGATTATATCAAGAGGCTGAATCTATGCCTGATTGGTATCCCAGAAGATACTAGGGTAATAGAGAACTCCTTGGAGCAAGTATTCCAGGAAGTAATAATCCAGGAAAACTTTCCCCATCTCACCAGAGTTGTGACCAGCCAAACACAAGAGATACAGAGAACCTGCACAAGACATCAAATGAGAATAACAATGACTAGACACAAGTAATTTCCCTACACAAAGTAGGCACAAAAGAAAATATCCTAAAGGCAGCAAGAGAGAAAGGTCAGACTACCTACTGGGAAAACAAATCAGAATAGCAGCAGACCTATCAGCAGAAACACTACAAGCAAGAAGGGACTGGAGTCTAATATTCAAAGTCCTCAAAGATAAACAATTTGAACCAAGAATTTCCTATTCCGTCAAGCTCAGATTCATCAGTGATGGAGAATTAAAATCCTTCCCAGACATCCAATCCCTAAGAGATTATGCAGTTTCCAAACCTGCTCTACAGGAGACACTTAAAAAGGTATTAAGCACAGAAGACAGAAAGAAAAAGAATGACCTCATACTTCTCAAGAGAACAGCAGAGCACAGAATCAACAGAGACTATAGCACAACAACAAACTTGAAAGTATACACATATATCAACCCTAAAGCCAAAAGAAAGCAAGCAAAAAAAAATATATAAAAAGCTTTATAAGAACCTCATGACAGGGATAAACAATCACATTTCAATAATCAGTTTGAATGTGGACTAAATGAACCACTTAAAAGACACAGAATAGCAAACTGGATAAGAAACCATGACCCAATTATTAGCAGCATCCAGGAAACTCATCTCACCACAAGGGATAGACATACACACAAAGTTAGAGAATTGAAAACAAGTTCTAGGCAAATGGATCAAAAAGAAAGCAGGAGTCATGATCTTAATATCAGACAAAACAACCTTTAAACTATCAAAAATTTAAAAAGATACAAAAGGACACTACATAATGGTAAAAAGTTCAAACCATCAACAAGAAATATCCATTCTAAACATATATGCATCCAATACAGTAACATCAGCATTTATAAAGCAACTACTAAGTAAACTAAAAACAGATATTGATTCTAACACTCTTATAGCAGGGGACTTGAATACCCCACTAGCAGTTCTAGATAGATCATCAGGCAAAAAAATCAACAAGAAGATTCAAAACCTAAACTTGACACTTGACCAAATGGACTAAATAGATATCTACAGATTATTCCACTCCAACACCACAGAATATACATTCTACTCTTCACCACATGGAATATACTCCAAGATTAATCACATCCTAAGCAATAAATCAAGCATAAACAAATTCCACAGGTTGAAATATTGCCATGCACTTCTCAGACCACAGTTGAATTTAAAAAAATATCAACACCAACATTTCCCCAAAGCCCACAAAGACAGAGACAGTGAACAACATGATGCTGAACAACTACTGGGTCAACACTAAAATCAAAACAGAAATTAAAGGGTTCCTGGAAACAAATGAAAACAAAGAAACATCTTACTAAAATGCCTGGGATGCCATGAAAATAGTTCTAAGAGGAGAATTTAAATCTCTATGAGCACACATCAAGGAAATGGAAAGATCACAAGTTGAGATCCTAACATATCACCTAAGGGAACTAGAAAGAGAGGATCAAGAAAACCCTAACTTTACCAGAAGAATCCAAATCACCAAAATAAAAGTACAAATACAAGACATGGAAGACAAAAAACATCATAGAAAACATCAACAAAACAAAAAACTGTTTCTTTGAAAGAATTAACAATATTGATGGACCCCTGGTCAGAATAACCAGAAAAAAGAAAGAAAAAAAAGTCAAATCAACACAATCAGAAATACAAAAGATCAAATCACAACTGACCCTGAAGAAATACAAAAGATTATCAGAGATAACTATGTATACCTATAAAGAAACCATCTTGATAACCTAAATGAGATGAAGGACTTTCTAACATCACACAACCTCCCTAAGTTGAAACAAGAAGACATGGAGACACTAAATACACCAATAACAACACAGGAAATTGACTTTGTCATATGAAAACTACCTACAAGAAAAGTCTCTGGACTGGATTGCTTTCCAGCAGAGTTCTACAAAGCATATAAGGAAGAACTGATATCAATACTATTGAAAGTATTCCAGGTGATTGAGAAAGATGGAACTTGACCCAAATCATTTTATGAAGCTAAAATCATGCTGATATCCAAACCAGGTAAATATCCAACAACAAAAAAAGAACTACAGGCAAATATCCCTTATGAACATAGATGCAAAAATCCTCAAGATTCTAGCAAATTGGATCCAAAAGCACATCTCAAAAATCATCCACCATGACAAAGTAGGCTTCATCCCCAGGATGCAGGGCTGGTTCAACATTTGCAAGACCATAAAGGTAATTAAGCACATCACCATCTGTAAAAACTAGAACCACATGATTATCTCATTAGATGCAGAAAAAGCTTTTGACAAAATTCAGCATCCCTTCTTGATAAAAGCCCTCAAACACCTAGGTATAGAAGGAACATAGCTCAAAATAGTAAGTGCCATCTATGATAAACACTGCTAATTTATTGCTAAATGGACAGAAACTGGAAACATTTTCCCTGAAAACTGGAACAAAACAAGGCTACCCACTCTCACCCCTCTTGTTCAACATTGTGTTGGAAGTCCTTGCTAGGGCAATTAGTCAAGAGAAGGAAATCAGGGGTATCCAAATAGGAAATGAGGAAGTCAAGTTATCCCTCTTTACTGATTATATGATCTTATACCTCAAAAATCCAAAAGAATCTGTTAAAATCCTGCTTGCGCTGATAAAGGACTTTGGTAAAGCCTTGGGGTACAAAATGAATGTGCAAAAGACAGTTGCATCATTAAACACCAACAATAAGTAGGCAGAGAAACAAATAAAAAGGAGAATCCCATTCACAATAGCCACACAAAAAAAAAGAAAGAAAGAAAAGCATCCGCATCTTCCTAACCAGAGAAGTGAAAAACCTTTGCAATGAGAACTGCACAACACTGTTCAAAGAAATCCAAGAAGACACAAACAAATGAAAAAATATTCCATGATCAAGGATAGGAAGAATCAAATTATTAAGATGTTCATCCTACCAAAGGCAATCTACACATTCAATACAATATTCATTACATAACCAACATCATTATTCTCAGATGTAGAAATGACAATACAGAAATTCATATGGAAACCTAGATGACCAGGAACAATCAAAACAATCCTTAGCAAAAGAAACAAAGCAGAAGGTATCACAATTTCAGACTTCAAACTTTACTATAAGGCTTCAATTATCAAAACAACATGGTACTGGTATAAGAGCAGGCATATAGACCAATGGAACAGTATAGAGTTTCCAGAAGCAAAGCCTCAATTCCTCAACCACTCATCTTTGACGAAGCTTCCAAAAACAACCACTGGGGAGAAGAGAACCTATTCAGTAAACGGTGCTGGGAAAACTGGCTGATCACATGCAGCAGATTGAAACAGAACCCTACTTATCACCATAAACAAAAATTAACTCTAAATGGATCAAAGACCTAAACATAAAACCTCAAACTGTAAGAATCTTAGAAAATGCAGGAGACACTCTTATGGAAATTGGAACTGGCAACAAATTCCTGATCAAAACCCTAAGTGCCCATACCATATGAAATAAGATAGACAAGTGGGACCTCAGCAAACTGACGACCTTCTGCAAAGCAAAAGAAACCATCAAGAGAGCAAGTAGATAGCCCACAGAATGGGAAAAAATATTTGCCAACTGTATATCTGACAAAGGTCTAACATCTGGGATCTACAAGGAACTCAGACGTGCCAAAAGGAAAAAAACAAACAGTTCCTTTAAAAAGTGGGCAAAAGACATGAATAGACACTTCTCAAAAGAAGATATACAGGCAGCCAATAGACA
>NW_007247450.1:291512-304766 GCF_000164805.1 Carlito syrichta
TAGCTGCCTGCAATGAAAAACAAAGGGGAGAGGCCAGAGATCAGAGCTGAAGTGACTTTAATCTGATCACTTATTTTGACTTATGATTTTATCATTTTGACTGTTTGTTTTGATCACGTTTGTTGTTTGCCTTCTGACTTACACTGTTTCTTGATTTTATTGGTCTGTCTCTATGTAGCTATCAGTATTCTTTAGGGAATCTTTCTTACGTGTCTTTTTTCACTTATTTCCGGCCTTGTGTCTCTTTCTAACCTGATAGTTGATATGTATGTCTGTTTTCCTTCTCGTTCTTCTCTCTTTCTAACTTCCTATTGCCCCCCCTTCCTCCATTACTTTCCTCTTTTATACCCCCCTTTTTAATCTAGGGACCAAGACTACATACTGCTGAATGGACAGATTGTAAGGCAGAGGGAAATAGGTTCCAGTGTGCTCATACACCTGTTCATGAATGCTAGAATCAGCATATACATTCTGAACCACAGCTTCCCCCTCAATTAAACCCAAAACTGCAAAAAGTACAGATTGCAGCCTACACTCCAACCTCAAAAGTGAATAAAGCCAGAAGACCCTCATAAGGAAGAGCAGGATATTGCAGAAGAGAAATAAAAGAAACCCCACCTTCCCTCAAAAACAGAATTAAAGAAGGGGAGAGAGAGAAAAATCTATGCAAATGAAGAAAAACCAAAAGAAGAGTATGGGTCTCTCCCAGACCCCTGGGAGGGCAAACACTGAGAAAACTGACTTCAGAATGCAAAAAATGAAGAGTCCCCAGAAAGAAGGGTCTCAAACTACAAACCTAGATATCAAGACATTAATGGAGAGATTAAAAAGAATTGAGGAGACACAAAAAGAAACTAAGAAGGGGCTGATATCTGAGATAACAGTAATAAAGAATACTGTGAATGAAATAAATAACAAACTGATAAGCATGGAAAGCAGAATTACCCAAGCAGAAGAAAGAATCTCAGAGCTTGAGGACCAAAATATAGAACTAACCCAAACTCTTAAAAAGACAGAAAATAAGCTCAAAAAGACAGAACAAAACCTTCAAGAGATGAGTGATTACTTCAAGAGACCGAACCTAAGAGTAATTGGCCTTCCTGAGGAGAAAGACACAGAGACCACACTGGAACAAACTTTCCATGAGATCATTCAAGAAAACTTCCCTTATCTAATCAGTGATGCAAAAATTCAAACACAAGAAATTCAGAGAACCCCTGCAAGACAAAAAATGAGAAGACCAACACCTAGCCACATACTAATTCACCTAAACAAAGTAGGCATAAAAGAAAAAATCCTAAAGGCAGCAAGAGAAAAAGGCCAGATCACTTACCATGGAAGACCAATCAGAATAGCAGCAGATTTACCTACAGAAACCCTTCAGCCTAGGAGAGCTTGGAGTCCTATCTTCAAAGTCCTAAAAGATAAACAATTTCAACCAAGAATAACCTACCCAGCCAAGCTAAGCTTCATCAGCAAGGGAGAATTAAAATCTTCCCCAAATATCCAATCCCTAAGAACTTATGGTGCCACCAAACCACCTCTACATGAAACACTTAAGAAAGTACTAAACACAGAAGAAAAGGAAAAAAGAACAACATTCTTCACAAGACTACAGGATAAAGAATAAAATATATAGGAACCAACCCCAAAACCAAAAGAAAGATTTTTAAAAAAACCAAGTGGAAGAACAACAACTCTATAAGAACTCTATGATAGGGATGAACTCTCACATTTCAATAATTAGCCTGAATGTGAATGGACTAAACACACCACTGAAAAGACATAGAATGGCAAAATGAATAAAATATCACCAGGCAACAATATACTGCCTTCAAGAGACCCATCTCACTAGAAAGGACATACACAGACTCAAAGTAAGAGGATGGGAAACAAATTTTCAGGCGAATGGAACACAAAAGAAAGGAGGAGTCACAATCCTAATTTCAGACAAAATACCATTTAAACTATCAAAAATTTAAAAAGATACAGAGGGCCACTACACAATGATAAAACGTTCACTCCATCAACGTGAAATATCTATCCTAAACATATATACACCCAACGTTGGTGTGCCAACTTTCATAAAGCAACTTCTAGGAAAACTAAAGAAAGATATTGACTCTAGCACCTTCATAACTGGGGACTTTAATACCCCACTCACAACCCTAGACAGATCATCAGGACAAAAAATCAGCAAGGAGTTCAGGAACCTCAATGTGACTATGGACCAAATGGACTTAATTGATGCCTACAGAACACTCCATCCAAAGACCATGGAATAGACATTCTACTCATCACCTCATGGAACATTTTCTAAGATCGACCACATCATTGGCCATAAATCAAGCATAAGCAAATTTAGAAGGAACGAAACTCTACCATGCACCTTCTTGGACCACAGTGGAATAAAAATAAACATTGACACCAACAAGGTCCCCCCAAAACCCACAAAGACATGGACATTAAACAACTGAATGCTAAACAACTCCTGGGTCAATGATGAAATCAAAATAGAGATCAGAAGATACCTGGAAACAAATGAAAATGAAGAAACATCTTTCCAAAATTTTTGGGATGTCATGAAAACTGTAGTAAGAGGGGAATTTATATCACTACAAATGCAAATGAAGAAAATGGAAGAATCACAAATTACAGCCTAACAAGTCTGTAATTTCAAAAACCCTAATTTCAGCAGAAGAATCCAGATCACCAAAATAAAAGCCCAAATCCAGGACATAGAAGACAAAAAGATAATACAAAAAATCAATGAAACAGAAAGTTGGTTCTTCGAAAGGATAAACAAGATCGATTGTCCACTAGCTAGACTGACCAAGAAAAAGAGAGAAAAAATGCAAATAAGCACAATCAGAAACACAAAAGATGAAGTCACATCTGACCCTGAAGAAAAACAAAATTTCATTCCAGACTACTACGTACACTTGTATAGAAACAAACTTGAAAACCTTAAGGAAATGGAGGACTTTCTGACATCACAAACCTGCCTAGGTTAGAACAAGAAGAAATTGAGAACCTAAATAGACCAATAACAATCAAAGAAAATGACTACATAACAAGAAAACTACCTACAAAAAAAGCCCTGGTCCAGATGACTTTCCAGCAGAATTCTGCAAGACATTTAAGGAGGATCTGATACCAATCCTACTGAACGTATTTCAGATGATTGAAAAAGATGGAACTCTCTCAAAATCATTTTACGAAGCTAACATCATATTGATACCCAAGCCAGGTAAAGTCCCAACAAAGAAGGAGAATTATTGGGGAATATCTTTGATGAACATAGATGCTAAAATTCTCAACAATATCCTAGCAAACCGGATTCAACAACACATCTCAAAAATCATCCACCATGATCAAGTAGGCTTCATAACTGGGATGCAAGGCTGATTCAACATTTGTACAACCATAAATGTAATTAAATACATCAACAGATGTCAAAATAAAAGCCACATGATTATATCATTAGATGCAGAAAAAGCTTTTGATAAAATCCAGCACCCCTTCTTGATAAAAACCCCTGAACATCTAGGTAAACTGGGAACATACCTCAAAATAGTAAAAGTCATCTACGAGAAACCCACAGCCAGCATACTCCTAAATTGACAAAAATTGGAACCATTTCTCCTGAAAACTGGAACAAGACAAGAATGCCCACTCTCACCCCTCCTGTTCAATATAATATTGGAAGTCCTGGCTAGAGCAATCAGAGAAGAGAAGGCAATCAGGGGTATCCAAATAGGAAAAGAGAAAGTCAAGTTATCTCTCTTTGCAGGTGACATGGTTATGTACGTTGGAAACCCAAGAGAATCTGTCAAAAACCTCCTTACACAAATAAAAGCCTTTGACAAAGTCTCAGGATATAAAATAAATGTTCAAAAGACAATCACATTTCTTTACACCAATAATACACAAACAGAAACCCAAATAAAAACCACAATTCCATTCACAATAGCCACAAAAAAATGAAATACTTTGGCATCTCCCTAACCAGACACGTGAAAAACCTTTACAATGAAAACTACAAAACACTGCTCAAAGAAATCAAAGATGACACAAACAAGTGAAAAATATCCCATGCTCATGGATGAAAAAATCAACATTGTGAGGATGTCCATCTTAACTAAGGCAACCTACAGGTTCAATGCAATGCCCATCAAATTACCAGCAACATTCTTCTCAGATCTGAAAAAGACAACACAGAAATTCATATGGAAACACAAATGACCAAGAATAGCCAGAACAATCCTCAGTAAAAAAAAAAAAAAAACAAAGCAGGTGGTATCACATTACCAGACTTCAAACTTTACTATAAAGCTACAATCATCAAAACAGCTTGGTACTGGTATAGGAACAGGCATATAGATCAATGGAATTGAATTGAAATTCTGGAAGCAATACCTCGATTTCTCAACCAACTCACCTTCCGCAAAGCCTCCACCACCTACCCGTGGGGAGAGAAGAACCTATTCAGTAAATGGTGCTGAGAAACCTGGCTGACCACATGCTGAAGATTGAAACAGGACCCCTATCTATCCCCATACACAAAAACTAACTCCAAATGGATCAGAGACCTAAATGTAAAGCCTCAAACCATAAGAACCATAGAAAACGAAGGACATACCCTCATGGAAATCGGAACTGGCATCCAATTCCTGAACAAAACCCGAAATCTACTGGTCATAAGAGAGTAGATTGACAAGTGAGACCTCATTAAACTTACAAGCTTCTGCAAAGCCAAAGAAACCATCAGGAGAGCAGGGAGACCGCCTACAGATTGTGAAAAAGCATTTGCCAACTCCAGGTCTGACAAAGGCTTGACATCTTGGATCTACAAGGAACTCAAACGTGCTGAAAAGAAAAAAACATACAGCCCCATTATAAAATGGGCAAAAGATATGAACAGACACTTCACATCCGAGCAGCCAACAGACACATGAAGAAACGTTCAATCTCACTAATCAACAGGGAGATGCAAATCAAAACCACACTGAGATACCACCTAACTCCAGTCAGAATGGCAATTATCAATAACTCAAAAAATAACAGTTGCTGGAGAGGGTGTGGCAAAAAGGGAACACTTCTACACTTGTGGTGGGAGAGTAAACTAGTGCAACCTCTGTGGAAAACAGTGTGACAATTCCTAAAAGCTCTAAATATCAACCCCCCATATGATCCCACAATCCCCCTACTGGGAATATACTCTGAAGAACTCAAATCACTCTATAAAAAAGATACTTGCATACGTGTGTTTATTGCAGCATTGTTCACAATAGCAAGAACCTGGAATCAGCCATGCTGTCTATCAAAAGAGGACTGGATTAAAAAATGTGGTATATGTATATGATGGAATACTACGCAGCCATAAAAAAAAAAAAATCATGATTTTTGCAGCAACCTGGATGGAACTAGAGTGTATAATACTGAGTGACTTCTCACAGAAACAAAGATCTGAGTATCACATGTTCTCACTCATATAGTGGACCTTGAACATCCAATGTAATGCTATAAAAAAATGACTGACAGTAGTGGGCAACTATGGGAGGGGAGGGAGATGGGATTAATGGTAGTAAATATCTGTCTGGGGATCGGGAGACACCTCTTATCAACAAGGGTGCCTGAATAAAGCATATTTGTATACCTAACCCTTAACTGTACCCCACAATATCATAATAAAAAATATTGATTATAAAAATAAATAAATAAATAAAAGTAGTTAAAGCATATGTCCATAAAAGAACCATGAATGAATGTTCAGAGTTCGTTATTTGTAATAACCAATGTCTCAGCTGGACATGGTGGCTTATGTCTGTATATCCCACTTTGGGAGGCCAAAGCAGGAGTATCATTTAAGCTCAGGAGTGCAAGATCAGCCTAGGCAACATAGCAAGACCTGATCTGAAAAAAAAATTTAAGTTCGTCAGGCATGGTGACATGCATCTGTGCCAGGTACTCCAGAGGCTGAGCCAGAAGAATCTTCTGAGCCCAGAAGGTTGAGGGTGCAGTGAGCCATGATCGTGCCACTGCACTGCAGCCTGGATGACAGAGTGAGAACTACCTCAAAATAATAATAATAATAATAATAATAATAATAAAATTTCCATAAAAAGTGAATGAATGAACAAACTGTGTACATATACAATGGAATACTACTCAGCAAAAAAAAAAAAAATCAACTATTGATACACTTAACTTCATAAAAAACCCCTAAATATTTACTCTGAATGAAATAAGTCAGCCATAAAGAAGCAAAATCTCACTCTGCCACCCAGGCTGGAGTGCAGTCGCACAATCATGGTTCACTGCATCCTCAACCTTCTGGGCTCAGGAGATCCTTCTGTCTCAGCCTCCTGAGTCCCTGGGACTACAGGTACAAAAGCCATCTATCGTGACAGAAAGCAAATCCCTGGTTGCCTGGGGAAGTGGAGAGGGGTAGAAGGGCTGATTAGATAGGAGGGAAGCAAAGGAATGTGAGAATACTCTTCAAGGTGATAAGATACACCCACCATCTTGATAAGGATGATGGGTTCACAGATATGTACACTTGTCAAACTGATACATCATTCATTTTTATGTACCCTCAATTGTATGCCAATTATATTTCAATAAAGTTATTATGCTTCATATACATTCATTTGCTTCTACCATTGGATATTAATTATAAAATAACTTTGAATTTACTCTTACTGACACAAATTGATATTACTCTATGAAATAGTTTCCTATCTTGTTAAATGCTATTTCAGTGAAAAGTTACCTAATTTATTTGTCATTTGATGTTGTTTTTCTGTTTGCTTAATTTTTTCTGTTGTAAGCATATACAAGCTATATTTTAAAATTTTTCAATATACAACACCAAGTTATGTTCAACTAGATTTCAAAATCTTCATACATGATTATATTTTTGTGTTATATTGAAACACTCTGAATTTAGAGGCAACGATCTAAATAGAAAACTAACATGACTTTAAAAAGGATAGAATTGAAAAAAATCTCAAGTGTGTAAGCATTTTGCTTGTGTGATAATGTCAAGCACTTTAGTAATAGTTTGGCTGGAAGATAATATTAGTTCAAAGTAATTTTGTGTTTTCCAATAACTCAAATAATTGACGTTTTTTAAAAAAACTTTTTCAAAGGGAGCAAATTATGGAAGAACTGAATGCAACATGTATTATGAAATTATAAGCTCTGGGTACTCTTCCTAAAAGTTTATTATTGCTAGGGAGTTTTAATATCAAATTTCAATGCTAAATGTACAAGTACGCAGAAATTTTGCACTTACATGACAGAAAATATGCAGACTTATTCAAGACATAGTATAAGATTGTATTCTAGAGAGCAAGCAATACTCATATGTACTACATAAACATGTAAAACATTTTTACCAATAAAAAATAAAAATCTCACAAACTATCTAATATCAGATATTGCTATGTTGCACTATATGCATGGAACACACAGATAGCATATGTTTGCATGCATTTCACATTATGAAGCAAAGAGTAAGCAGTGACATTCTGTTAAAGAATCTGCAGCTTTCAAATATTTATACTCTAAATAAATATGAATAATATTTTTATTCATCCCAACACGTAGAAAGATAATATTGCTACACCCACTTACATTTCTGTTACAATAAGTTGACAGGTTGTTTTAAATGAAAATAAACATCTCTCCAAACAACCTGACTGTTGTTACAGAAAATAAAATAAGTAAGCATCAAAGTGCTTAATAGATTAAAAAAATTGGATATGGCAAAATAAATGAATCCTAATCCTTCTATAATGGGTGTAAATAAACGCTGCTTTAATTCAGGTGCCGCTCTGCCTTTGGGCTCGCCTCTCTGTTAACATCACCTGTCAGCAGCAAGCCCATGTAAATGAGCCGGGCTGAGCCCTTTCCCTTGCATCTTTGCTAATCCTCTCCATTCTTCTAATCATGCTACACAGAAGCCAATATCTATTTTCATCAGGCCGATAGGATCTCTTAAGGAATTAAAGAGGTTTTCTACTTAGTTCGAAGCTGGGCAAGGACACGGCTGTGATCTGGGGCTTTGGGGATTTCTCATTATGCACTGGTGCTTGCTGGATCGAAGAACTGAGTTCTGGCTACTGGATTTTTAATCCTCTTGTGGTCAGGGTTAGAACTTCCAGTTATTTAAGATCTTTGATTACTCAGCACTTGGCTTTTGACTGAGTGAATTTCTGAAGACAGCACAGGGCTGTGATTTCAAGTTAGCAGTTTTAAAGTAACTACTGGAAAAAATAGATAGGAAAAGCCCTGTGATTAAGCTACACTATCCCGTTTTAATTGACTTTCTGAAGTTATCTGATGCTTAACTCTTCACGTGCCAAAACAGAAAAGAAAATAAATAGAGTGAATGACTTTAATGCTTTCCCCTAAGGTGTGGAGAGGGTTGGACTCCAGTGAAATTCACTGGATTCTTGGCAACTGTGAGAATGAGAGAAGTTCTGCTTTAGCCAAGGGAAACAAATAATGTAGAGAGGGTTTAATGCAAAACAAAACAAAACGAAAACAACAAAAAACGATGAAGCAGATTTCCACCAGTGTAAACAAATGCCCTCTGTTGATTTAAGTACTCAGGGGAAAAATACAGACAAAGCCACCATGATAATGTTGTCACTTCATATAGATATATATACTGGGATGCCAAAAAAATACACATTTTAAGAGATGTCATCTATGTATTACTTTTCATTCGCCATAATCAGAATTGTCTGGACGCTGATGGTAACCACTTTGAGCACCTCTTGTAATTACAGAAGTCAAATGTGATGCGTATTACTCTTCAGTTATGGGTATATATTAAGTATTATAATTTTAATACAGATTTTCCTGTCTTCAAAATGGGTATACACATTTTTGGCGCCCTGTGTGTGTGTGTGTGTGTGTGTGTGTGTGTGTATGATGAAATTTTGTATGGTACAAAATATTATATAACTAATAAAAATACCTTTGTACATGTTAAAATTATTCAGAAAAAATAATCTTAACTGTCTCTCCTTACACAATTTAAGTGATGAGATCTGGTTTCTTTTGCCAAGTACTAGAAGGAAGTTATGTGTGAGAGATTTTTTCTCAAATTTTGATATAGTAAACAATCTTATAGTAGCAGAATAAGAGAAAATAACAGCCCTTCACTCTTGGGCATAGATTTTTGAAGAAGCATTCCAAGAGTTCTTCTTGGTCATAGAGTGTATCTACTAATGGTTCTTCTAGTCACATCCTGGAACTAGTCCTCCTCCCCCGGCTCTGTGGTAGTGGGGAATTATGGACCAGTTACAGTCAAACCATTGTCCATGAGTAGCACTCACAGCTTCTCTGTTGTGAGTCACTCATACTGAATATTTAAGTTCCCAACCTTATGAAGGTCTTTTCCTAAGGCTGTGGTGAGTAAAAAGAGGATGAAGAGATTTGGGACAATTTATCCTTTCCTTCTTGGGTCACAGTTCTAATACTTAGACATTTTTGCCATTTGGAAAGGTTTGGGGTAAATAATGTGTGTGTATATATATATATACAAAGTCATTCACTCTATTTTCTATTGTGGCAAATGAAGAGATAAGCATCAGATAACATCAGTCAATTAAAATGGGATACTGTAGCTTAATTACAGGGCTTTTCCTATATACTCTTTCCAGTAGTTACTTTACAACTACTAACTCGAAATCTCACATACATATATGAGACAGATAGACTACCAAAAAAGCAAACACATTTTGAGAAAGGAAAAAACCGCATTAAAATTTTAATACTAGATACATACTGGTAACAAAAGATGAAGACAAGTCACATTTGACTTCTGCAATTACAAAAGATGCTCAGAGTGGTTACCATCAGCGGCCAGACTCTTCTCATGATGACAAATTACTTCAGGACTTGCTGCTGTGTGAGGACTCCCGAAACTTCCCTTGTGCACTCCACACACAGTACTGTGTGTCTCAGCATTATCACAAATGCGTGCAATTGTTAGACGTGGGGAGGTTCTGTTGCATACGCATGCCTCCATTCTCATTGTACTTCCACAGCATTCTCAAATTTCAAATACCACTTTAACATGGACTTGGAATCCTCAAACGACAACCTTGCTTCTGCCATTTTCTTTGATCGTCCTACCTGTTGCGTAGTGATGCTAACATTCTTTTGATTAAGTCCATCTTTTGAGCAAATGTCATACTACACATTGCTACAGTAATTCAATTCAACTTCGAAAAGTAATACATAGGTAACATCTCTTGAAATGTGTACCCTTTTTTTTCCTTTTTGGCACTCTAAGTATACGGTAGAATAGGAGAAATGAAAACAGAAGAGCTTTTTGATGTCAGCCCATAATTAATATCAGTAGCAAGAAATAATTTAAGGATGTAAATAAAAACCTGGCTGTGGCCAAGAAGAAAAAGAGCTAAGGAAGAAAGTGGATGGTCTTTAAAGAAGAATGAAAACACCCAAATGTGAATATGCTTTAAATGTCCCATTTTCTTCCATTTGACAAAAATTTTTAACACCTATAATTTATAGATTTTTTGACACTATAGATGTTGTATGCAATAGAGAGTTTGATGTTTTAATTCCAAGATGATTTAAGGATTCATACAGAATAAAGGAAGTTGTGTTTCAGAAATGACAGACAGGGTTATGTAGAACAACACCTTCAGACAACTCTCTGAGGTCACTGAAAAGCAATCAGAATCAGAAAGTGACTGGGCAGGAGTCAGCAATTGAAAGAAAACGGCAGTGGGTGGATTGCCACCCACCCGTATATTCAGCCAAGACCACCCCACTTAGCGCTACCACATGTGGAAGGTAGAAGTCAAATAGAAATAGACACAAATACTGATTTGAGAAATCAGAAGACTTAGTTCGAAGCTATCACAAAAGATAACACCCAAAGAGAGGTATCACTAAGTAGAAAAAACTGCAAAAGGTAAGATCTAGATTCTAGATATAAAATTTATCCCAAAGGTATCTCACTTCTGAACTACACAAGTGTGAGGCTAAACTTAAAAACAGACATACCAGTTACTACCTACTCCATGAGAGGCAGTGTTTAAGATTTACTTTATGCCAGGTTAATTGTCTGCTAATACCAAAAATTACTGCTATTTGAAGGAGTATATAATAGAATCAATAGTCTCTAAAACATAACTCTTATTGTGTCTATGATGAAATTAAAAGTCACTGTTATGCAAATAAAATTAAACAACACAGTCGGGCTCGGTGGCTCAGCTTGTAATCTCATGCCTTTGGGAGGCTGAGGTGAATGAATTGCCTGAGCCTGCGGGTTCGAGACCCGCCTGGGCAACTTGGCGAGACCTCATCTCTACAATAAATAAAAAAATTAGCCGGGCATGATAGCACGCACCTATACTTCCAGCTACTTGGAAGGCTGAGGTGAAAGGATCACCGGAGCCCAGCAGGTCGAGGCTGCAGTGGCTGGGAGCGGCCACTGCACTCTAGTCTGGGCGACAGAGTGAGACTCCAACTCAAAAACAAAACAAAACAAAACAAAAAAACCCAAAGAAAAACCCAACACAAACAAAAGACTATCATTATATAATAATTAAAGATGTTAGAATTAACTATTTGAAAGCAGCAGATATTATTACTATTCTCAAAGATGTAAAAAAAATGTTGAAAATGAATAGAGTCACAAGATCTCAGTAGAAAAGCAGGAACAATAAAAAGAACAAAATGGAAATACATGAACTGAATAATAGTCTGTGAAATTAAAAACAAAAAATCACTAGGTAAGTCTTGTAACAGAATAGGAATACAAGAAAAAAATAGTAAACTTGAAGCTATATGAAATAATAAAAAATTGTGAAGGTGATGTCAATTATGCATAATAAAAAAACATTTCTGCTGGAATTTTAGAAGATGAATTAGACTTTGTGATGAATCTAGTTAATTGGAATCATCTCAATGAGACATTTTGATCAAAGGAAATGAAAAGGAGGAGACAAGTTTTTAAGTGAATTTTAAGTTAAAATGAACTAGAAACCAGATTTTTATCAAGAGGGCCAGAAACAAATACACTTAGAAGCCACAGATTGCTATGTGCTAGGTTTGTGCAGGGTAGGAGGAAAAGTCTATGGAGAGAGAATGACAGGTTGGAGAAGCTGAAGTCACATGGGGACACTGTGAAAATGAGAAACTGAGAGACAATGAAACAGAGGTGTGCAATGGGAATTAGATATGTGGGTCTGGAGCTCTGCCTGGGCTTTAGAACGCTGTATTAGAGGTAAAGATGCTGATTTTATTAGAGCAAAAGTCACCAATTACTTCATATAAAAATATGTGCTGAGAGTGCTCTGTATGTCCAGGTAATGTGTTTAAAATAAAAGACAGAAGAACCAAAGTCTATTGATTCAGCAAGTGTGTGATCTTTGAAGGAATGTTATCCAAATAGACACACACACAAACACAGTGGTGGGAGGAACCGGACTTTAGTGGGGTTAAGAGAAAATGTGAAACATGAGGGTGTGTGCAGTGATGGGGACTCCTGAGTTATCTATTTGAACTGTTCTACTTGACACAAGATTCTGAGGTCACGATGGATCACTTTTAGTGCATGTCTCTATAGAAATATTACCCAGCATAATAGTCAACCTACAAGATGGCCCCTGACAAAACATATGTCCCGTTTTCCCTATCACAATGAATAGGGCTGACCTCTGCATTCAATGGCATATTGAAGATTTGACAGAGTGTGGCTTCCAAGGATAATTCAGAAAAGACATAGTGGCTTTAGTCAATTACTTGAGTCAATTACATTTGAGGAAGATGGCTGCCATACATGAGCGTACTCAAGAGGTCTATGTATCAAAGATTTAAGGATTCCTGCCAAACAAAAGCCAGTGGCAATTAGCCAACTGTGTGAGGGAGCCATGTTGGATATAGATCCTTAGCCCCAGTCAAGCCTGCAGATGAATCCTGTCCCATCCCACATTTTGACTTACAGCCTCCTGGTAGACCTGAACCAAACCACCCAAATTCTTGACACAGAAGCATATAAGAAAATAAATGATTACTTTTGTTCTAAGTAAAAATTTCATTATGATTTTGTGTTTAACTGTATCTTTACATGCAGTAGACTCTCTATAATATGGTATTCTTCATGCTAAAAATAGTGTTTTTGCTCCTCCCAATGTAGAAGTGAGTTTTTTTTTTTTTTTTGAGTTGGAGTCTCACTCTGTCACCCAGACTGGAGTGCAG
>NW_007247450.1:304807-353711 GCF_000164805.1 Carlito syrichta
GATTTTTTGATTTATTGTAGAGATGAGGTCTCGCCTGCCCAGGCGGGTCTCGAACCCGAGAAGTGAGGTATTTTGATAGTGGGATTGATTGATGTGTGCTACTCAGTCTTCTGAGTGAGCTTCTTCTGCCTCTGTGAGAGAATTCCACTCCCTTTGACAAGGATACCGAGCACCCTTCCCTCTTCAATCATCCACAGTCCTCAACGCTGTTCTGAAATTCCCAGAAGGCTTCCTTCTTGTCCTTCACTGTACCTATATCTGGTCATAAACCCCAAATCCCAAGCTTAGTCTCATTTCTCTCATTTCCAGGCATTGTTTCATGAGGCTCTCTGGATTCACACAATCTTTACTACCAACTTCTTTTACCTCCAGACAACCATCTCTGGCCTACTGCAATCTACTATTTCTATAGCTACCTGTATGTAGCACCGGTGTTGCTAGAGATGGGGAAAATAAAATAAAATTTATCTGATTCCCATAAAACAGGGAAATAAATGTTTATCACATGTCTTCCTTAATTCTTAGAAATTTCCTTATTGCATTTATGAATAGGAAAGTATGAAATTAATACCCAATCCATGACCAAACTTGCAATTTTGGTTTTAACTATTTATAACCTTAATCTCTCATATTGCAACAAATTTATAGAACTTAACTGATACTTTGTATTTGCTTTGTATTATAGTACATGCTGATACTCACATAGAAAGTTTTTTCTAAAGTAAGAGAAATTATAAATGAAGTCAGCTTTGATGGGCAAGTATTCACCATGCTCATACTATTTTCTTGTTCTATCCAGATACTCCAGTAGTAACATTAGGTTCTTAGCTGTATGTGTACTCTTCATTACCTTGTAAAAATATTCTCCAGGACCATGTGATTATCATTGAACATTTCTTTGGATTCTCTGCTTAAATTATTGGGCCCCTGCTTTCTTTAACATCATACTTCAAGGGCTCAACCATCTTTATGACATAGCAATAATGATAAATTAGTTTCCTCTATGCTGGGTTTTACCTGGTACACTAAAACCTTTCATATATGTCGCACATGCAGCTGTGCTAAACCAAAAATGTGCCCGTTTATCTCCAAGAATTTATGTTGGGTCGCAAGCAAGCTGAAGTCACATTTTACCCTGGTTTGTCAGTCACAGAACAGTGGCTACAGGTTATTTCTAAACTTTGACTCATCCCTTCCATGCAATATGTTACTGGAAGAATCCTATTTCAAACTTTGCTTCAACTCATAGATGATTTGATTCAATCAGTGAGCGAATACGTGTGTGTGTGTGTGTCTGTATGTGTGTGTCTGTGTTTTAAGACTTACTGGCGTACTTTTCTAATCATTTAATCCACACATGTATATTTAGGGCCAATTTAGGAAAGAAATTAAACAGCTTCAAGCCGAAGTGGAATATCTATTGAGCAGAAGCAGTGGAATATGGCGGATCTCTATGTAGGTTGCTGGGAGAGAAGGTGAATGGAGACATTTCAGGGAATATTACACTGTAAAGGAAAAGAAGGAGACTTCAGTGCTTCAGTTCTTTAAAGCCCTGTACTATGATTAAAAGATAAATGACCCATCATCCTGGGAATGTTCCCAGTAGAGGAGGGATGCAGAGAGATCCTCACTCTTTAGAACTGAAGGTCCTTTTCCGTGATTGGGATTCCAAGGATAGTAGACCACCCACCAGGTTCAAAAGAGGCCCTCTTTTTGTCTTCTCCTTCAGGACGGTAGGGATGATGTCATGGTTTATGCTGATGTCACCTTTGCTCTGCTCCATAGATTTACTTACAGATAAATGGATTTCAGAACCTTCAGTGTTAAACCTGCTATAAATATCTTCCCCGGTAAACACCTGGTCCCCAGCATTTCTCTGTTAGCTGATTAAAAAATAACTTTCTAAATGCATCTGCACTTTTCTTTAAAAAGGATACTGAACTTTTAATTCTTATTTTAGTGCTGGCTATTTTTTTTTCTACTATAGATGACGATTTGGTATTCCTGTCCTAGAAAAAAAAATCACTAATTGGATCATCTTTGATTTACTTGCTTGTACACTCTCCATTCTTTGTGTATTGAATACATTTTTTGCAAGGGCTGCTCTATTCTTGGGGACAAATTGATTCACAAATAGAATTTGGTGGGAAAAACAAAACAAAACAACGGGATAAAAAGAGCCAGAATGAAACTAGAATAGGAGATGAGAGAATCAGCAAATTAGGAGAGTCAAGAATAACTCTGAGATAGATACACTTTAATTAAGGGAGTTGATGTCTTCTAGCTAAATTTACTAGTATCCTTTATGATTTTCATTATAAAACCAAAAATATACAGATGGAAAAATCGGGATCTAAACATGTAATAAGGGCTTAGTTAGAAATTTCTCATTAAAATGTTAAGACCGTTCATTGGCCAATAGATTTTTCTCTCCATCCTATTACTATCTTGCCAGTTGTCAATTGTCAGAACGACAGAAACAATTGATGACTTTCTCACTCTCTTTAGCCAGATTTATCCATTTCAACTCTGGTTCATATCTTTCTCCACCTCATTATTAATTTCCCAAATAAAAGATAGAATGATAACTTTGCCATGATTTTAAAATCGAAGTCAATTTAAATATAGATATCTCTAAGATTCTGTGATTAGAATGAAGTTCAGAATTTCTTTCACTGTTTCTTGAAGGGAAATATTGTACCATTTTTAAATTACTGCACCATGTGCAGAAAATAAACATTAGCAGAAGAAACAACTACCGTAGTAAGGCATCAAGCCTTTCACCTTCCACTCTGTCTAATCTACTCAAGTGTTTCACTTTCTGCCTAACCTAAAAGCTTCATTCAATCAATCAGTGATTTGATCTTTTCCAGAGTTTCTACTGCACACTGTGTACTTTGGGGGTCACAGAAATTTAGATACAATTGATAATGAATCCTTTGACCTAAAGAAATCTCCAGCTAAGAAGACAAGTAACCAGACGATTAAGGGATCCTGTGATAAGTACCAGGTGGGAAGGGGTTGAAACTAGACTGCCATGGAGAAAGCCCATAGACAACATGCGCACCCTTATCCTAGAGTTAAAGGAAGACTGTGTTGGTCTTCATGAATAGGAAAGACAAGGTGACGCGGTCAAGTCAGGTATAGACATGAGAGCCAGGACATACTGGGGAACTTCCATAGGAAGTTTGAGTTGTGATTTGGAGTGGGGGTAAGGAGGTGGGGAGCGAAAAGGAGGACATTGTGGAGATTGGCAGGATTGGATCACGAAAAGCAATTGCAGGTCATGTTTGGGTTCTGGGGTTATATCCAGAAGGCAGTGGAGGGGATGGGAAGGTAGAGTGTTCTCCTGGATGATTCAATACATTCAGCAAATTGTTTCAGGCACTATTGTAAACGGTGTGAGATTGTAAAGATCATCAGGGAATCCTGCAGCCTCTGGGATTTACTTTCCAAAGAGACCAAACTTCAGTTACTATAATTCAGAGTCAGTTACTTTGACTCAGGTAATCTGTAGTTCTCATCCTGAGACAAAATATTTCCTTAAGGGACATTTCGTCAGCCCCCACAGTCACCAGCCCACATATCAAGCACACGCCTACCCCTACCCCTCTACATGCCAACTCCTTCCAACCCCTGGCTAATCTCCGTCCTTACCACTCCATCCTCTCCATGCCTACAAAAAATGCAAGGAGAAGAAGAGAAGCAGAGTGGAAGTGAACATAAGCATGCAATTTTTTCTTAGAGAAATAAGACATATTTAGGTCTAACAAGGCATGCCAACTTGGGGAAAAGACCAAGTGATCACAGTTTTTAGAAGTTACTGACAAAATGGTAAGATGAATGTGAATTCTGCAGGACCAGAGTTTCAAGATTAGATAAAGGTAATTATTTACTACAATCATTTAAAGAAGTTATTAATTCAATATAGTACTTATAATTGTTGGGAATCAAAGTGATTTGCCAGATAACATACATAGTAACTAATGGGAATCATTCATTTCTTAGGGAATTTGAGATCTGAATCAGACTGACACCTCAGTATCTCAGGACAGTGGGGATTTTCTTCTGGTACAATTTCCTCATACCAAATGATCCCTCGTCTCAAAACAAATATTATCTCCTGCAAATAGCGTAATTTAACAAATATGTATTAAACAGAAACTCTGGAATCTTTCTACTGATTTATCATTTGCCCTTTATAAAAATCCTTTCACATCTCTAGATTTTATTTGCATTTATAAGCAAACAAAATTACTCACTGATAAACAAGCAAATTAATAATGACATGAGATTTTTATTGTGAGTTAATCTGATTAACGACTAAAACCTTCTGAAAGTTAATTCTCAGATTCACTGGATTGTAAATGTGTTTAGTAGAGCAAAATAATATATACCTACTTACCCAATCTTATCCAGTACCTGACCCAAAAATGCCAGCTATAAGGTAAAGATCCATTCTACTTTTGATGAGACATTAATGAGGCAATGTCTGGTTTTATTAAATATTATACATTATTCATAAACCATCCATTCTGGAAACCAAAATATAGACGTTTTCATATTATAAGCATCAATACTACATGAGATTAGCCTCCGGGTCACCTGGAGGGACCTCAGGGACCAGCAGGAATCCCAGAACAATTTGTGAACAGTTGCTCTAAATGACGCCCATTGGTGGATTTAGAATAGATTCTATTTGGGGGAAAACATACATCTATTTTTAAAAGTTTATTTTTGCAATGCCCCTTTGTTCTTCTGGCCTGTAAGACAGACCTTTTCCTACTATGAATGTGTCCAATACAAATGATGATTTTAAGTTATCTAAAATAAACATGATTTAACTCAGAGCCTCACAGTGAAGAGCTGTGCAAAATTTCTTTGACATATGAATAAACCTTCCTTATTCCTTCGACTTCCAACTAAAGTGAACTACATTTTAGATATGACTTTATTTTTTGTGTGCATTAATAATGTCACACCAAAAATATATTCACTCCTCATGATTGAAAAGACCATACAAAACAATTCCAGAATGCTGTAGGCACGCTCTGAATGATGACAGATTTAAGTGCCATTATTCTTTGATTGATATAAAAAATATATTTAAATGTTTTTATGACAGCCTGTAGAAAGAAATAACATTTAATGGTAAATAAACAAAGTTTATACTACTCACCTAAGATTTTCTTGTAAGTAAATTTTACACATATTAAATAAACAATAAGAACTATTTTACTGTTATAATTTATACTTAGAATATAATTTTATTCACTGCTACAAGTTGACTTGTATTTCCATTCCCTGACCCAAATTCATAATTTGGAGTTCTAGCATCCAGTGCATCACAGACTGACCTTGTTTGGAGGTTGGGTCTTTAAAGAAGCAATCAAGGTAAATGGGGTCCTTAAGGTGGGCTCTAATCATATGACTAATGTCCTTTAAAAAAGAGAAAATTTGGAGACAGATATGAACATGGAGAGTCCCCCCATATGAAGATGAAGGAAGAGATTGGGGTGATACTCTGCACATCTAGGAATGTCAAATATTGCAATCAAGCCACAGACGTGAAAGAGAGAAGCCAGGACCAGATCATCCCTCACAGCCTCAGAAAGACCCAGCTCTGCCAAAACCAGGACCTGGGGACTTCTAGCCTTCAGACCTGTGAGGCAATCAATTTCTGTTGTGTATCAATTGTTCTCACATCAGCCTCAGGAAATAGAAGTGGTAAAGCCCCCTTGGACAGTTAACTCACTAGTTACTCAAGGGTCACTTAAGGCACGGAATTGTCAGCCCCAGACCTGCTGGGAGGATAGCTAGTCTGTACATGCCAAGGTAGCATATGTGTTATGAAAATACAAAAATAGGCTGGGTCTGCTGGTAACTAGCCTCTGGCTGAAGCCCTTGGAGACTCACCTGTTAAATAAAATGTGTCCATGTATTTATCACTCTTTTGAAAAGGTCAGAAACCATTTCTATATATATGGGTCTGTTGTGGTTTGCTTTCAAGTTTTCCTTCTTGAAACATGTAGCTACAGCCTGGTGTAGTGACTCAGCCTGTCATCCCAGCACTTTGGGAGACCGAGGTGAGAGGATTGCCTGAGTCTCGAGGTTCGAGACCAGCCCAAGCAACTTGGTGAGACCTCATCTCTACAGTAAATAACAAAAACTGGCTGGGCATGGTGGTGTGCATCTGTAGTTCCAGCTACTTGGAAGGCTGAAGTGGAAGGATCACCTAAGACCAGTAGGTTGAGTCTGCAGTGGCCATGAGTATGCCACTGCACTCCAGCCTGGGTGACAAGAGTGAGACTGTAATGCAAAACAAAAACAAAAACAAAAACATATAACCACCAGGTTCAATCCATGACTTCTGTGTGTAACCATTTCATGAGAAAGTGAAATATTGCAGATAGTTTGTAAATTCATTTGAATATTGAATACTTCCAGTTTTTGTACTTTGTTTGCTCTGTGTGAGTAGTTGAATACCTCATTTTATAGGCTTGTTATGTGACTTGACTTAATCAAATCTTTGCATGACATGAAGAATAGAGGCTACTGTTGCTAGTTCTTTAAATCAATATTGTTTAAAAAGTACTTTTAGTTGTAAACTCTCAATTTAAAGAATAAACAAAATAAAGCTTAGAGAAGTTAAGTAGCATACTTGAGGAGAACGAGGTACTAAATAGCAAATTAAAAAAAGCAAACCTAACCCAGGAGCAATGAGCCCACCTACTGTCTGGATCTTTGCTTCTGACATTGTCCTGCAATGAAAGGACCAGCACTTCTTAGAGAAATGGCAGGTGCTAGAACTGGACTAGTACTTATTCAAGGGAACCCAGAGCATCATACACTGCCAGAAACTCAGAGTGTGTTCAAAAAACAAACACACAAAACAAAAACTACAGTGATGATAGTGTATCAAAGGGACGCAGGAATCCACTGGTGGGACTCCCAATGGCCAAACCTGGAGCAAGTTTCCCCCAAAATGAATGATGTAGCATTGGATTATGATGCAAAACATAAATTAAATGCCTGTAAAACTTTACTAATGTAAATAAACCATCCAATGCATACATGAATGGGAGAGAAGAGACAGAATTTCCATGCAGAGGAATTCCAAACATGTATGTATCTAACTTTCCCACAAGAGGTCTAGTTTCCTAAGTGTGACCCGTGACTGGGCACAGTAAGATTAATTACTGTGTTACATAGTAACAGTGCAATAATCACAGAATGACAGTGGAGAAACCTGACAATCCCACCTCAGCTAGATCAAGGTTCATGTCCGTGGCGATAAATCATAAAGATGGTAAATACCTGCTTAGTTCCCAAGGGACAAATCACCATAAATTAAGTTGCTGAAAACAAAGAGAATTTATTCTCTCATAATGTGGAGGCCAGAAGTCGGGAACCAAGGGCTCAGTGGGGCTGTATTCTCTCTGATTTCCAGGAGAGGATCCTTCTTCTCCTTCTTCAGCTTCTGGTGCCCTAGTTCTTTACTTAGGTACCCGTCACTCCATCATCTACTTCCATCTTCCCATGGCCTTCCCCCCCTGCGTGTTTCTGTGTCTCAAATCCCCATCATCTTTCTCTTCTAAGGAGCCAAACCCTTAGATGTAATGTCTATTCTAAATCTAGGATGACCTCATCTCAAGATTCCTAATGCAATCATACCTGCAAAGAGCCTATTTCAAGTAAGGTCACATTTATAGGTCCTGGTGATTAGGAGTTGAAAATGTCTTTTAGGGAATTGTGATGTAACCCACAATGCCCTTGATATGGTATGAGAAAAATGGCACTTGGCCTCTGTGGTCTTCTTCCTAGAAACATATAAACTAAGTCTACTCATGAGAAAAACACTGAAGGACACTTTATGAAAACATTGAATCAGGACTCCCCAAAACTGTCAAGGTTATTAGTAACATATCAGAAACTTTCACACTCCAGAGAAGCCTAAGAAGACACAATATGTAAAAGTAGTGAAGAATCTTGGAAAGCATCCTGGAGTAGGAAAGGATGGCATTAGGTAATGATGTGGCAATATTGGTTCAGTAATTTTAACAGATGTACCATGCTAGCTTAAGTTGTTACCCACAATAATAATAGGTGTTAATAATAATAACACTATAATAGGTGAACTGGGCATAGGATATATAGAAACTATACTATCTTCACAATTTTTCTGTAAACCTAAAAATGCTATAAAATGAAAAAATAAAGTGTAAACAAGGCTTTCCTCCTGTCAAAGTTCCGCTCTAAACCACAAAGTTATGCTCTTTCATTTGTACTTACTAACTATCTTTAACCCTGTGCCATCTTTACATGTCATGTCTTAGGCTGGCTGCGGTGGCTCAAGGTCTGTCATCCAGCACTTTGGGAGGCCGGGGCGAGAGGATTGCCTGAACTCATGGGTTCTAGACCAACATGGCCACCTTGGTGAGACCTCGTCTCTACAATATATCAAAAAATTAGCTGGACACGGTAGCGCGTGCCTGTAGTTCCAGCTACTTAGAAGGCTGAGGAAGAAGAATCGCTTGAGCCCAACAGGCTGACGCTGCAGTGACTGTGAGTGTGCCATTACCCTCCAGCCTAGGCAACAGAGTGAGACACTAACTCAAAAAAAATTCATGTTTTCGGGACAGGAAACAAGTCACTCACCTCCACCTCAGAATCATCACTGTGCTTCACGAAGACACATTTTTTGTTGTTACTTCCATGTGCACACACATGTATGTGAGTATTTGCTTTTGTTTTTCCAAAACTCTCAAGTGATTTAGAATTTCAAAATATAAACACTTTAATTGTCTTATTTATTTTTGAATTACTGAAATGTTGGTGGTGTGGGTAACGTACTTAAGGGTTAGTTACCATTTCAGTTTTTTTAAATAATAATTTCAATAGTGCTTGACAGACTGCCACAATGGATCATCTCTAGAAGCATGCATCTGTAAATATCTCCATTATCTGCACAGTATCCACGTGGACAATGAAATGGGCAAGCTTCATTATTTGGAATGCCTAGAGGGGTCAAGCAGTAGTCTGCTGTGTGAGCGTGGCAGGTGAGAGGTGTGGCAGCCTGGGGAGTTGCCATGTCCAGTCACTGATACCCTAACACATCAGCCAATGAATGGGAAAATGGGCTCCAACTTCAATTCCATAATATTTTCCTGAAAGCACGATGCAAACAGTGGTCTTTTAGACAGGGCATAGGAACGAACTTTGAAGAAACACTGTTTTTCTAAGATATCATGTACTAAAGGAAAAATAATCTACTGAATTTTGTTTGCGGAACTTATGTTACTAGGTGTGTTGTCCTAGTTCTCTATACACAATTTTAAATAGACACAATGGAATGAGTGGGCTTATTTGAATTCAACATTATTTTTTAAAAAGTGTTCTCAGTGGGGAGTAGGTGAGAGGTACAAACATTGTTACTCTTTATTTATTTACTTTTTTGAGTTGGAGGAATCTTACTGGGTTTCCCAGACCAGAATGCAGTAGCACACTCATGGCCACCCCAGCATAGACCCTCTGGGCTCCAGCGATCCTTCCGTATCAGCCTGCCAAGTAGCCAGAACTACAGGTGCGCACTGCCACATCCAGTTATTTTTTTTTGATTTATCGTAGAGATGAGGTCCTGCCAGACCAGTCTCGAACTCACGGGCTCAGGTAATCTATTTGCCTCGGCCTCCCAAAGTACTGGGATGAAGGCTGAGCCACCTAACCTGGCCTCTTTTACTCTGATGAGCTAATGGGATGACGATGTCACCAGATCCTGCCACCGTCTGCTGAGAACAAAGAAGTGTGTGGGTCTGTAACTATGCAGGTGCCTGGACAATTCCTTCTTGCCCTCTCAATATGGCTGGACTGCTTGGCTCATCACCTGCTCCTGTTCTAAGGATGGGCCCAGTGTTTGACATTCTTTCTTGACACTGGAACCTCAGCAAATACCTCTTGAGAGTGCTGAATTGTGGAGGTTCACCACCTGTAGCAGGATCTGTTATCTTTTCAAACACATACTTAGATACTTTTTGGTTATCCAAAATAATATATATTAGAAAAAAAAAGAACAGCTTAAAGTGACTCGAAAAGCAGCAAACCTAAGTTCAGACGACAGCCCTCCTAATGCCGGGTGACATGCGGAAGTAGTTTCATCAGTGAAATGGCAGAACAATGGGACTTAGCCTCATTTGGAAGACTAAACAAACGGACCCAGAAAGAAGTGACTACCTAGCAAGGGCACACTGGAACTGCAAGAAGCTGATATTATTATTATTGTTCTTGTTTTCTTCAGGGATATGTATCCTTCATCTGCACCCCTAGATCTGGTTCAGGGTTCTTCCTTACTAAGAACCTTTTCATGACTGCCTGTTTCTCTCGAGACAGCCCCAATTCCTTAGCATTATATAATGACACTCCCTCTCTATTCCTTTTAAGCAAGAGTCCATGCCGTGAACACGGATGTCTTGCAACTGTAGTCCCAACCTTTTTGGCATCGGGGACTGGTCTTGTGGAAGCAATTTTTCCACAGACAGGGTGGGGGGATGGAAAGGGAGGGAGAGGGGGACAAGCATTGAGTATTAGATTCTCATAAGGAGTGCACAGTCTAGTCAGGAGTGCTGGAATCCACTGTCACCACTGATCTGACAGAAAGCTGAATTCCAGTCATCCACAGCTCACTTCCTTTTGTGTGGTAATAGGCAGGGGACTGTTGTCTGTGACCCAGGGACTGGGGACCCCTCACTTACAGTAGGAGTCTGATGTCATTTAGTATTTGCAGTGCTCCCAGGAGCTGGGTACCATTGTCATTCCTGTGAGGAGCCTGTGACTTAAAGAAGTCAGATAATACCCAGTAGGTTTCCTTTCTAATAGAGGACGGGGAGGAGAGGATGGAGGTCCTCATCGCTGATGCTGCTTCCAGCCTCTGTCAGCTGGATAGATGCTTATCCAGAGGAGGATCTGGAGAGAAGGTGGTGGGGTAGCCAGGGAGGCCTGCTCTGGCTCTTGTCAGGATTTACTTCAATCCAAGTTTCCCAAGAACAAGGTGTGACAATTAAGCTCATGAACTCATCCTGGAGAAAGTGCAGCATACCTCATTGCTGAATATCACTACGGTCACCTTTGAAGTACTCCTCTTGGGAAGCTGTGCACCAATACCAGCATCTATTCCTCTCATCAGAGCAATTTTGGAACTCTTTTTCTGGAAAGGCCATCAGGGCTCTCATTGCGAGAATGTCAGTGTTTAAATTAGAGCAATAGACAAGCATTCAATTTCTTATTAAACTTCACAAGTGGAAGTGAAATCAGGGACATGTTAGTCCAACTTAATGGGGATAATGCCATGAAGAAAATGGCAGTGTACAAATGGATTAAATGTTTTTCTGAGGGGAGAGAAAGCGTCATTGTTGGGGAGAGGTCAGAACGGCCAGTAATGAGCAGAACTGATGAAAACATTGTACAAATTTGTCAAATTGTGTGTCCAAATCATTGGCTGACTGTGAAATGTGAAGCAGACCAAATAAACATCAATAGAGAACAGGAAAATCTTAACTGGAAATCCTGGCATGAGAAGGGGGTGTACAAGAACTCCTTTGGGATCGCTTTTACACATAGCTCATTCAGCACTGTCTGTGAGGGAGTTTTTAGCCAGTAAACAAATAACTGTATTGAAACATCTGCCCTACTCACCTGATCTGGGCCCCAGTGACTTTTTCGTTACCTGAAGATAAAGGAAATATTGAAGGGAAGGCATTTTGATGACATTCAGGGCATCAAAGGGATTACAATGACAATTCTGGTGGCTTTCCAGGAGTTCCAAAACTGCTTTGGTGGGTGGACTAGACACTGTTTTCCATGCATAACTTCCCAAGGGGAGTACTTCAAAGGTGACCGTAGTGAAAGTCAGCAATGAGGTATGGAGCACTTTTTCGAGGATGAGTTTGCAAACTTAATTGTCTACCCTTGTAAGTTGTGATCCATAACAGAAAACACTCTATACTGACTTCTGACTTAAGTTGTGTTTATCCTGAGAGGTTGCAGTGGATCTGAGCTTCAGTTGGGGGAAAAGAAACACAAGATAGCAAGCACTTCTCTAAAAACAGCCCGCTGAGGGGGAACCATACAGTCACCTCCTATTGCACCATTGATTATTTAACAGAGTTATTGCAAGTTTACATAGTACTAAATATTTACTAGCATGACTGTAAATATCTACAAATAATTGTGAAACATTATCTACATTTTTTTTTAACATTCCTGCTTTCTCCTTTTTTTTTTCTTTGCAGTCTTATTCTTCCTCTTCTTTCCCCAAGTCTTTATGAACTTCCTGGCATAACTATTTTACTGCAATCTTTCCTTTTTCTCCAGGGTCATTTTGTATGAGGCATGCAGCAAAATTTATTGATGAAGCAACCCATTTTCTTCTACTTGCTTGACTCCCAACTGAGTTCTCGGTGTTGAGCCCTTTCCTTAATGGACTTTCAATCTAGTGGTGGAGTCAAAATGTGAACCATTTAAAGAATGGATCAAGGTGGAATGTAATATGTCATAATAGGTTGCACTAGAATCTGTGTCACGGGTGCCTTAAAAAGCTGGATTTGATGTAGACTGTAGCAGTCAGGGAAACAGACTTTGGGCAAAGTCTCAGTGACTTGGAAAGTGCTCTTGAATTGAGTAGTGACACACATGATCTAGAGCAGGTGACACATGGGGGGGTAAGGGGAGGAGCCGATGCAGATGGGAAGTATTAAGGGGGGCAGGGATGGTATTAGGAGGAATCTGGAAATACGCCGTTGTGGGGTTGTGTGTAGTTGAATGAACTCTCTGGTGATGCTACACATTTATGCCCTAGTTTAACGGAGGCTAGATTCGTAGGTTACCATTTTACCTCTGTTGCTTTCACAGGACACATGTGCATGTGTGAGTATGTCATTCCAGATTTCATTCTCTTACCTGGATGGTACAGCAAGGCTCAGGTCAAGATCCAGGGCTAGGACACTTTAAACCTTCTTTCCTCACACACTCAGAAAAGGGAGCAAATCCATTTAACTAGGGACAAAGGAGCCACCTAATTGGCAAAATCAGCTGCCTAGCAAATCAGTATGAAGGAAAATATATAAATTGTTTGTTTATCATCGTCATAGCTATTTGCATTTTCCACATATGTTCATGATTTTAACTAGTCTTAATAATTTTTAGGCATGAGCGACAACAGTTTTTCTTATTTAATAATTAGATTAATAATTAACAATCGAACAATAAAATGAAGCTGTATTGACCTTGCTGCTCGGAAACATCCATAGAATTGAGGATTGGAAGGGTGAGAGAAGTTAATTATATTTACCATTTAAGTGAGACTCAAAGTTAGAAGCATGTGATGAGATTCTTTAAAATAGAAAGTAAGATAGAGATAACTACCATACTCCTATTTCTACAGGCTGAGAGTATTATTAACCTGTTCCCCAACCCACCCCAGAGTTGTCCTTCTATCCATGGGAGTTTTGTGTAAATTTTGTTGCCACATCTCCATGTTTCTAGTCTTAGTCCTTCTATCTAGCTAGACTACTTGATGCCAATCAATACAAGTGGGCTAATTATATATTGTTAAGTAGACTGACTGCCTCTGCACAGAAGACCAACATAATAAAAGTATCACTGAAATTAATGAACAGAACTAAGACATCTACTTGGGTCTACACCAGATTGTTCAGAGTGGCATGGCTAATATCTTACAGCTATGCAAAGAAAGGCATCTCATGCTAGGTCATGTGGGAACACATTTATGTTTGATATTTTGCTCATAACACCTATTTAAGTCCAACTTCTGTTTTCTTTCTTTAATTCTATAGAGAAAAAAATGCAGCATAAAAACTCAGAAGGCTATAACTCTAAAATCCATTACCATGACTGGATACTTGATATTCCTGAGAAAGAGAGCAAATCCTAGAGATTATGCTGTTAGGTTACAGCTGGATTGCCATTTGTCTGCAATTTTAAAATCTGGCTGTTAAAATTAATTACACTCAAGGAGAGTTTATCAGAATAAAAGTCTCAGACGTGATATTTTTAGTCTCTAGAATTAAAGTGGCACCCATGAGCCAATAGATCACAGCAAAAACAGCCAGCCTTGCCGTTTAGAGTTCTTTAAACAGACTTATTCTGATTGTAACAAAAACACCCATAAATCTATGCACATATATATTGATCTTGGTTTCCTCTTAAAAATGACTCTGTCCTAGTAAGTTGGCATATTTCATAAACAAACCAACAAATTATTGATCTATCATATACTCTAAAAGTCCTATGAAGAATCTAGGTTGCTTTTAAGTTCATACTGCACCTAAGGGAATGAGAAACTCTGAAATGAAAAATAGATATTTAAAAAGAAGCCCAGAAGATATATAGCTGTCTCTTTCTACTTCTTTTCAGCCTCCTATTGTGATTCAATCTGTGTATACCACATCCCACATTGTATCTACTCATATGACAATTAGTACATTAATGCCATTCCTTCCAAGGAGTTTCAGTCATTAAGTTACTTTAAACTCCTGCATTTAATAATTGACTTGTGAAAAATATTGTCTAGATCTTCTTTTGTTTAAGTAAATCACATGTAAATTAATATATTTGTAGGGTCTGTTCTATGAAGGCCTCACTGTGGAAATAGATAAAGAATGACTGTTTTTATTAACTTCATCCAAAAGGGAAATGTCTGTGAAATATTTTATCAATGAAATTTGACTGGTAACTGGAGCATGACATCTAAATGGTTAACCATTGTACCAAATGGAACATTGGTACATAGTTTGATATAGTAATCATTGCTCCCAATGAAAGAAGACAATCTTCTTTCATCAGAAGTGTTCCATGACCTGAGTAAGGTGGCTCTACCATGAACTTAAAAAACATCAAATACACTGATTATAAAGATTACAATTAATATGAGCAGAATCATTTGGTTCTAGCTAAAAGCTGGTGTGAATGCATAAGGTCTAGGCCAATATTACAAATTATCTGGTATGCATTTCTTAGGAGCAAATAATGTCTTCCATCTTTCAGAAAGAGGAAGACAGCAAGTAAACAATAAGCAATTTGATAAAATAAATCTTAAACTTATCATATATCAATTGAGAATATGATAAGTGACAGAAAGATAAAGCAAAAAGTAGACCTGAGTCAGGGTACTCAGGAAAGTCTAGGCTTAAATTTAGTTTGCTGTGGTCAAAGGGGGAGCATCGTGTCAGGCAAGGCCCAGGATCAGCAAAAAGCAAAAGGCCATTACAGGAGCTGGATGTGAGAGGGAGAGATGAGAGGAGTCAGACAGGTGGGCCGAAGTGATGTCACATTGGGTAGTCAACTGAGGGCCATTGGAAGGTCTTTGGCTTCCAAGGAGTGAAAGGAAGAGCCTTTGGCTGCTGAGGGTAAAATATGTTCACAAATCAAATCAAGGTGTAATGCAGGGAGACCTGATGGAGAGAATTGCAGATATTCAGGAGTGAGATGATGATGGTTCAGACCTGGCTGAGAGCTCCGGGGTGGTGAGAAGGAGTTACTTCCTAGTGATGAGCATTTATTTGCTCAATATGATATTGAGTCTTGGATGGGATTGGGGGTTCAATTAATCAATTTTTAAAACTTTTTGGTTCTAGTTGGAAAGTTCTTGTGTTTTAAAAGGAAGTATACGCCATTCAATTCATTTTTAAAAACAGTTATCTTAGGTTGGACCCTCAGGAACAGACCCTGGAAGTGAAGGAGAGTAAGAGTGGGGTCCATCTGAATGAAGGTAACTTCAGCTTGACCCTTTAGGGGGCATCTGGAGAGAGGCGAGTTTACATCTCAGAGCTGTCTGATGAGGAGAAAAGAGCCGTGTGACATTCGTGCAACTCTTCATCATTGGGTAAGCACTGCCCTTCAGTGAGGGCTGGAAGGTTGGCGTAAGTTCACAATCACTTTCTGCTCCCTGAGTGCACAGATGAAGGGGCAGGAGCGAAAATAATAAACAGAGAAGTGAAGATGTGGGCAGACAACTGACAATTTCAGTTACACTGATGTATTTGGCTACCATCTTATCATTTTTTCTGCCTTTTCATATCACTAGATCTGTTTATCTGTTGGTTCATTCATTCATTTATTGGTTTTTTTCAAACAAAAGTTTTGAAACTGGAAATTATATGTTAAGTAATCTTAAAGTTTGAACATACTCATGCTACTATGTCTAAAATTAATCAGTAAGCTAAATCTCTCTAACTGATAAATTATAAAAGATACATAGAAATGTATAACTCTGAATCACCCCAATTTTCCATGTCACTGTTATGAAGCATTTTATTATCATCTTATAAAGCAATCATAAAAATGTTTGGTGTTCCTCCTCAACCAAGTGTATAAGATGAAAACCCAGCTCCTATGGTGATGATATTAAAAGGCAGGGTCTCTGAAAGGTGATTAGGTCATGAATGGGATTAGTGCCATCATAGGACCCAGAGAGACTATGTGAGGACAAAACAAGAAAGCATCATCTATGAATCAGAACATGGGCCTTCACCAGACTCTAAATCTGCTGTCACCTTGATTTTGGTCTTAGGGCCTTCAGAACTGTGGTAAATGAATTTACTTATTTATAAGCCACCCGCTTTATGATATTTTAATACAGCAATCTGGACAGAAAATAGGTACTAAGAAGTGGAGGTGCAATTTCTCAACGAATTCATCTTTGACAAAGCTTCCATCAGCAACCCATTGGGGTTTTATGCAGCCATAATGCAGGACAAACATATGGACTTCACAGCAACTTGGATGGATTTAGAGTCGATCATACTCAGTAATCTATCACAGAAACAACGAACAGAGTACCACATGTTCTCACTCATAAGCTGAACAATTATCATAATGCTATAAGAAAGGGATTGGAAGTAGTGGGAAACTGCCAGGGGATGGGGGGCACACCTCATCAACAAGGGTACCTGCATAATAATTTACTCAGCAAATAGTCCTGGGAAACTGGTTGACCACATGCAGAAGACTGAAACAGGACCCCTACCTACCACCATACACAAAAATTAACTCTAAATGGATCAATGACCTAAACGTAAAACCTCAAACTGCACAAACCTTAGAAAATACAGGAGATACCCTTATGGAAATTGAAACTGGCAACCAATTCTTGATCAAAACCCCAAGTGCCCATGCCATAAGAGATAAGATAGACAAGTGACACCTCATTAAACTGAAAAGATACTGCAAAGCAAAAGAAACCATCAAGAGAGTGGGGAGACAGCACACAGAGTGGGGAAAAAATATTTGTCAACTGTTTATCTGACAAAGGGCTAATATCTAGGATCTACAAGGAACTCCAACATGACAAAAGGAAAAAAAACAGTCTCATCAAAAAGTGGGCAAAAAAGAATAGATGCTTCTCACTAGAAGACATATGGGCAGTCAGTAGGCACATGAAAAAGTGCAAATCAAAACCACATTGAGATAATACCTAATCCCAGTAAGAATGGCCATTATTAACAAAACAAACAACAACAGATGCTGGCAAGGATGTGGAGAAAAAGGAACTCTTCTACACTGTTGGTGGGAATGCAAACTAGTGCAACCGCTTTGGGAAACAGTGTGGCAATTTCTGGAAGAACTAGAAATTGACCTTCCATATGACCCAGAATATACCCAGAGGAACTCAAATCATTCTTCAGAAAAGTTACCTGCACATGCATGTTTGTTGCAGCATTATTCACAATAGCAAAACCATGGAACCAACCATGCTGCCCCAAAACTGTACTGGATAAAAAAATGTGGTACATATACACAATTGAATATTATGCAGCCATAATGCGGGACAAACATATGGACTTTGCAGCAACTTGGATGGATTTAGAGTCAATCATACTCAGTGATTGATCACGAAACAAAGAACAGAGTACCATATGCTCTCACTCATAAATGGATCTTGAGCAATTATCATAATGCTATAAGAAAGGGACTGGCCCGGACTCGGTGGCTCAGCCTGTAATCCCGCACCTTTGGGAGGCTGAGGTGAGTGGATTGTCTGAGCCCGCAGGTTCGAGACCCACTTGGGCAGCGAGACCTCATCTCTACAATAAATCAAAAAATCAGCCGGGCGTGGTAGCGAATACCTGTAATTCTGGCTACTTGGAAGACTGAGGCGGAAGGATCGCCGGAGGCCAGCAGGTCGAGGCTGCGGTGGCCGGGAACGGCCACTGCACTCCAGTCTGGGCGACGGAGTGAGACTCCAACTAAAAAAAAAAAAGGATTGGAAGTAGTGGGAAACTGTCAGGGGAGAGGGGGCACACCTCATCAACAAGGGTACGTGCATAATAAATATTTGTATACCTTACCCTGAATTGTACCCCATGTCTTTAAAATAAAATTTTAAAAAGTGGAAGTGGAGTATAGTTTAAATAACTTCACTTACAGTTTATAAATGTAATACATATTTTCTTTATGTGCTCCCAAATCAAATATTCCAAAATCTGCTAGAATATTTCACTAACTCTTGAAAAATAAGAAAGAATAAACTTTCTTGGTGCCATGCTCACAGCTGAGTAGTAGGGACACAGTCATACAGAGAATAGCCACAAAGATTTCCTGTTGTCACCGCGTTCACAATTGTACAGACATCCACAGGACAGCTGTACTGCATTTTGTCAAAAGGAAAAGTCCTCAGCTCCACCTCACTGCTGAGACAGCCCTGCCTGATCTCATCTTCAGGAGTAAATCATGGTGAGCTCAGAGAGGGGGCTCCATGATGTAGCTTAGCGAATTTTAGAAAAAAACTTCTATTGGGTGTTGGAAATCCATAAGAGCAAAATTTTATTGCACAAAAAACAGGGGGAAAAATCATCCTTCAAGTAACTGGTTTGAGATTAAATTTGGGATAACTAAATAGAAAAATAAAACAACACCAATAAATAGATAAACACACAAATATACAATAAACTTGAGCAGCTACTAAAGTGGCATGTAAAATAAAATAGTTTATTTTTAATCAGTTTAACCGTAATTAAAAGACATATTTCAAACCATCTTATGATGACTATGTGTGACCATTCTTAGGTTTGATTCCAGCATAAATAATGAAAGTCGTTAAGAAGGCATCATCTCCTATGGTAGTAATCTTGGGGATATGCCTGTGGCAGACGGGCTGTGAATTAGACTCTCCCCAACATTCTCCTCCCACCTTTTTATAAACTAAGCTCAACCACTTCAGCTTGTAGAGCACTCAGGTATCTTTCTGACAGAGCCCTACTGATATTTACTCCTATGGGACTGTTTTTTAAAAGTCAGTATTAAGTAAGTGCTAAGAGGAGACCTTTAATCTATCACAACTATGCCAATCTGCTCTCAATGTAAGTTTTAAAGTAGAATTAATTTATTTACTCCTTTAATCACTACCAACATGTTTACTATAGTGTGGTCTTCTTTCCCCCCTCAATTTTACTGAAGAAAAAGATAAGAAAATCTTATGTTTATTTTAAACCTACCAACCCGTAAATAATATTCTTCAATGTTCCTGAAATTTTTGGGAATTTTTCTCCTTGGAAACTAAAAATAGTAGTTTCCCATGTAATTATTTTAGGTAAGAAATGAGTATTTCAAGCAAAGATATTCTATTATTCACCACATTCACATTTTTTTTGTTCCATTGGGAGAAATGTGTCGGCAATTTGACAGCTATGTGAACTTTATTCAGTGTTTGAATTTTTGAATAAAGGCTCACAGCCGTGATTCAAGAGAAGGTAGGAAACACCGCACTTCAGCAGTTAGAGATCTTACTGCTATGCTAAAACTCCACTTGGAAATCTTCACATTGCTTTGTGAGTGCACATCGAACTTGCCCATGAAAGGACTGCATTATGACTTTTAGCAAAACCTCTTCTCTTTAATTAGAAACCTCAAGTGATAATGAGAAAGGGAGTTAATGTCTATTGAGAGCCTAATATGTGTCAGACACTGTGGAGTTGGAGACCCAGAAAACACAAGGAAGGTGGTACATTTCAATTATCTGGAAGTCGAGTATCAACTCTTAGAGGAAGTCTGAGGCAAATAACCATAGGAAGTCACCAGTCAAGGAGTTGAAACACTCAAAAAAAAGTATCTTAATGAGAGAATGATGGAACAATAGAATTCACGCATTTCCCCCTTTATTACCATTAAGTGAAACCACCTAGAGCTGCTTCAGAACTCTTCGGTTTCCTGCTGCTACAAAAATGTGAGCAACATGAATGTGTCAGATCTCACATGCTTTGGCAGTCATGTGTTTCATACTGTAAAAGTTCTAATTTTTCAAAAATTGGAATGCATACTCTGGCCACAGAACCATAACAAAAGTCTGCATTTCAGTTTCCCACTTTGAAAGGTCAATGCCAAGACTTAAATGTATTTTTTTTTAACAGAAGCACTTACCCATAATGGTCAAAGTCTAGAGAAAATTAAGTCATCCAGGACACTGGGGAGTTCTGATAATGACTTTTAGACTCAGCAGCATTTGGACTTGTCAATATTTTTACCAACCTCAAACTTGTCATTTTTTTCCTAGACCATACTAGCATTGAACGCAACAGGCATCATTCTTTTAGGTAAGTTCTCTTATAGGAGAAAAATTTTGTCCAGTTCGTTGTATTGGCTGTGAGTGCTCTTTTCAGTCACTATAATTTACTTCACCCGATATCACAATTCCTGTTTTCCTCTGCAAGACATTGCAAGATCTTGCTATATCAGCTTAGGTTTCAGTACCAAAGGGGAAGCTTTGATGTTACAATGTGAATGCTGCACTCTCCAAGGGAAACATTCCTCACAAAGAAAGAATAAGGCCCTTTAAAATCTCTCTCTACTTTTGAACAAAGGTACATTAATTGAATATAATATTGAGTGAGAGGTAGAAATATTAAGCCCAAAACAATCTCAAAGTTCCTTCAAGGCTGACCTAAATGTGTGATTTTTTTCCCCTTCTGAATGCAGCCTTAAAACAACTCTTTTATTTTATGACGGATATATCAGTGTTTGCTTCTTTCTAGTCTTCTGACCCATCTACAATTTCAGTCAGTTACCAACACCTACTCTCTACTTCTTGTTCTTTAATGCATTTTATCACCACTATTTTTACGTGTTTTCAACATAGATGCATGGAAAACTACTTTGTATGTCTCAGAATTAGTGCTGGTCTCTGACGAGTAGATAAGCAGGGTTTAAAGGAAAAAGATTGTGACTTGTGTCCTTAGCATGGACTTTAAGCTAAAAAAAAAAAAATTCCCAATATGGCAATGCCTATTGGACAGAAGACCATCACGATGCTCTTTGGTCTATTTCCGTTGGCCATTTTCAGCCTGTGAGTGAAAGATACTAGTCTGTTCATTGCCCTTTCACAAACGCAAAGAGAAAGCCCCGCTCATGCTGAGGGTTTAAGATGTAGGTTCTTAAACACTCAGTCTACAGCAATGCTGGGAACATAGTCACTGAGGGAAGAGGCATCTCATTCATAAAACGAGAGTCTTAGCTTCGCTGTGCATAAGCGGTACTTGCAAATTAGAAGAGTGTCCGCCACTGGCTCTTTCTCATACCGTCTCACATATGCAAGGTTGGGCATCAGAATTATTGCTAAATTGAAACTTGGATTCTTCTGAACCTGGTAATTTTTCCTGACAACATTTAAAGAGAAGGTTTAAACTTTGTTCTTTGTAAAAATAATAAAACATAGTTCTGAAAAAAACTGAGCTCATATTTTTCAATAATCTGTGTCCAATTGACTATATACACATAGGTGTGAAAATTATAGAAAAGTACAAAATGTTTCTCCTCAATCTGTTTAAGCAGTATTATTTGGAGACCATATGTGAGAAAAAGATAACAAACTGCAACATCAAACAGCAAATTTCAACAATGCAAACACCAAAATTACTTCTGTACCAATTTATAAATGGTCTCACTTTTTCATGAAAAAATGTAATGGCATCTTCCTGAATAAAGAAAAGAAATTCAACACAAATTGTGCAAACAATAAAATAAAAAATTTATTTCTGAGAAAAATTAAATCCAAATAAATAAAAATATGTCTGATGTTCATATTAGATAATAAATTGAAACTCTGAAGAAAACTTTAAAAGAGTTCTGGGCATTTTCTTTGTCATGTAGTCAATTTCAAATTTTATTTTTTATGGCAATAGACAAGCAAACTTTTAAGGGCATGTTTTAGCAAATTATAAATATTCTTAAGTTTTGTGGCCAAAAAAGGGTAAGCTACTTGAAGAAATGTCTGAATCTTTTAAGATCCTGGAGATGAAGTCTTGTCATATCACATCCTTTTTCCTCAACTCAGTGACTTTATCTTTGGTGGTGTCTGTACTTTTAATGCCAATATGCATTTCAGTTTTAACAGATATTCACAAGAAAATGCATTTAAATAATAGTTTTTCAGAGTTTAAAGTAAGCTAAATATTTTTATTTCCAGAAGAATGACCTGAGCTTTCATTTTTAAACAAAGCCATCAGTGGCATTTCCCTGAGCCCCAAAGAGCTCACACAGTTGTATGCTTTCCATGTCTTTTATAAGCTTGCTGTCTACGGAAAATCTTGTGCATAATAAGACCAAGTCGCCTTTGAATCAAAGTTTTTTGCTTTTTTCACACATCTAGAGATACTTCCAGTGTATCAGTTCATGAATGGCCTCTTGCCTCTTCAACAGTTCATAAAAGTGGCTTCTTCCAGTTTTTCTTATTGCTTAGAATGTCAATCCAATGCTTAAAGATATCCTCAGGGAAGTTCCATTTCCTCAGTAAATTGTCTTGAAAAGATGGTGGTTGAAAGTTTCAGTTTTGAGGGATTTAGCTCTCTGTACAGCATTAAAAACGTTGCTTGGGGATTTTGGGCACAGTCATTATCTACAACTTACACATATGCAGAAAGCAGAGAGTTCCATGAGGTCTGAGGCATCTTTCTTTGCCAAGGAAGCAAAACCAGGTGAGAGTTTGGGTGTGCCATTAATTCTTCAACAGAGCATTGAGCAGCATGACTTTGCTTCAACGTGATATTTTGTGGCAAAAGAACTTCTTCTAGTTGATAAGATGTTAATGTATTTGAGCTTTTCAAAATATTAGAATGTATCTTTGATGCCATTTGACTTTCTGTAACGGTGAAAAGAAGCAGTTGGTCCACTAAACTCACCAGTCTTTCTTCTTGGTTATGCCATGGAGGGAAAGAATATTGCTGTCACTTCTTTCGTGACCTACTGCAAAGATTCTGAGTAGGTGCCAATGACGGCTGAGTTCATTTTGCCATTTGACTGAGTCACCATTTCCTTTGTTCACACATTAATTTATTTAATGACTACTTACTGAGTGTCTAACAGGTTTTGGCTACTGAAGATATAATGGTGAGAAAGAAAGTTTTGAGTAGCTTTATGAAGTATAGCATATATTATAAGGCGAGAAGAAAGAATGAAAAACTGAAATATGGTGCTAGATGGTGAAAAGTGACATGAAGAAGAATTTAGTTGAGTAAAACAGACAAAAAGTAAAAGAGATGGCATATGGTTTGCTGTTTCTGACATCTTCATTTCCCTTCTTTGCTCTAAAACACAATAAATGTTAACTCTTCCAGAACATATGGCTCCACAAGTAGTGATCTAGTTATGTGTGATTTGTTTGGTTTGGTTATGGGGGAGCTAGTTTTTTAGGATGCTCCCTAAAAGGACTGGGGTGGGAGGAAATTTTAGGTTCTGACAATATAGTAATTATTTCATTCTTACTGTGTTCCTCACAAAACTATGCAAACCATTTGATAGATTTTCAAGGTTTCCAAAGAGGAGATGATTTTACAACTTACTTGGCTTCATGCTTCTGTTGACAAGCACTTTGCCACACAGAGGCACCCATTCTCCTGTACCTCATCACAAAGAGGAGTGAAAATAATGTGAAAAGATACATACACCTTTATACTTTCCTTGAGACTCTGGCATGGTCTACCCTACAGTAGCCAACATAACTCTGGTGACCCTGAACATGCTTATGTATTGTGACTTTTCAGTGATCAAAAGGCTAGGCTAATTTTTGGTTTTCATTCTGGTTCCTTATCTAATTTGGGCTTTTCTGCTTCTCCGTTCAAGGGGAGTTGATGGTCACATTTCCTTATTGGACGTCATGGTCATATATCAGAGGGGCATGTACATGGGGCTGCCCTTGCTCTCTTGAACTTGTAGTCATACAGAGTTCATTTTGGGGATTCTGTATTCTCTAGGACCACATTGACAAAAATTCTATCAAACATACATCTATCCTTATTGTTATGGGTTCATCTTCACTGTTTCACAAATCTCTAGAACTGCCTATATCAAACTTGCATTTCTCTTTCCAAGCACATGTACCCTAATAAAGCCTTCAGTGACAGTATCCTCTGCCTTTGTGCTGTTATAAGCATATGGAATTTCATACTGAAGGAAGGATATATACTATGCCTCAGCACTATAATAGATAATGAAATGCAATAAAAAACAAAGCAATAGTCATATGTAAAACGTGACCCCGTTTTTGTGAAAACGACAAGAATATGGAAACACACCTTTCTTCATATGTTTATATTTCTACATATGTACAGATTTACCTGTATTATGAGAGTCTGAAAAAACAAGTAAGGAAAAATTACCCAGAGATTAGTTGTCAGATTATCAGGTAGCCCTGTAAGGGGTACCAGGCATATGATAGTTAGTTATATAGGGGACTGTAAAAACAGTGCCCCTGGAGTTTCAAAGTTGGCATTGCATTCATACTATTGGCCTTTAATCTTTTGTTAAGGAAAAAGTTAACTAAAGTAACTTAAATCAATCCCAAAATATTTGTAATAAAATAACCATATTCACAGATTGAGGAATTTGGACTTGATACATATGGGTGATTTATCTCTGTTATTTTCAGGGCCTTAGCTGGAGACTTAGAGGTTAGAATCTAGAATCACTCTGAATCTTACTTGTTCACAGGACTGGAAGCCCATGATGAATCTGGTGGTTGTCTGGGGCCTCAGGTTTCTTCCCTTCGTGACGGAATTCCAAAGGCAGACAGGAAAGAGACAAAACACTATGTAAAAACCTTATTGTTTTATTCCTAACCTTGCAGGACAAACTGTGTCACTTCTGCCACGTTCTATTAATTGAAGCAATCACAAACACCTGCCCAAGTTTCAGAAATGACTGAAATAAGAGACATCACTTACAAGGATCTGCAAGATTCTGGACAAGTCTGTAGGTCCAGATATTTTGCTTTGGCTATTTGGGAAAAATTATAATCTGCCACACACAAACACACCAAGTGGTTAACCGAATACCTCTGATGGAAATGAAAAGATAGAATTAGTTTTCTATTTCTACTTATTTGTATTGCTTCATATGTACAACAAAAATACATTACTTCTTGAATTTAAAAATAACCAAAGAAGATTTTTAAGAAAAAAAAGTACATCAGGAGTAGAAAATGTATGTAAACATGGGCTCTGTGAATAACAAAATGAAAGACAAAGTATAAAGCAAGTGAGCTGGAAAGAATGCAAAGCTCACAAAGTCCTGGATTAAATAGAAGAGATTGAAAAGAAATTAACATGCAGTATTTAAATGAAAAGTTCTTAATAGACATAGTAAAGAATAGAATCTGTGTTGAAGACCATTGAAACAGTGATGCATACTTCAGATTTTCCAATATGGAAAACAGTCACAGAATCGAGATTGGGGTTGGAAGAGAGAGAACAAAGGTCCCTGGATAAGGAAATGGTTTCTCCATGGAGACATCCAAATAAAGTTAAAAATATAGAGTTATATACAATAGAACATTTATAATCTGCAGGTTATATGCAATATTGCATATAACCTGCAGATTAGCAGATTAAAAAATCCTTATCAGATATCCAGAAAAAGGGGGAAAATTTTAAAATTCATATGGATATGTTGTTGTGTTCATAGTAATTTCTTTGTTTATACTGTGCATAATTTTAAAGACAAAGACATACTTTCTGAAGTAAATGTTTAAAATATAGACTAGACAGAAAATGTGTTATGGAATGGGCAGGAAGGACACAAATTAGTAAATTGCTTAATTCATGAAAAATTAGAATATTTGTCTGATATTGTTGAGTTAGAGAGATAGAATAAAAAAGCAAGATGTGAAATATTTTGCATGATTTAATTCATAAAAACACAGGCATCCCCAAATGTTGAAAACTAATTAATAATAATGCAAAGTAACAATAATAACAATAAAGGTAATAATAATAATAATACAGTGTTTTCTTTGAATTAAGTACTACACTAAAAGCCTTGATTCATTTAATCCTCAATCCTTGTTAAATGGATGTCAGAAGAGTTTTCTGTCAGCCTCTTGGGAACATGTGACACTTTACACTTTTTTCTAGTCTCATTAAGCATAGAGGTTCACTCCAACCTTAAGAAAAAAAAAAAGAAACAGAAGAGGTGCAAAATTAAAACCAAAACAATCAAGAAAAAAAGACAATAAAGATGAGGAGTGAATTAAATTACACTGAAAACCTAACGGCAGTAGAGACAGTCAGTAAAACAAAATCCTGGTTCTTTGATAACTCCATATCTAGACCAATCAGGAACAGAAGATAAAAGACCACAGATTACTAATGTCAGGAATAAAAAAGAGAAAGTTGTCACAGACTGCACAGACATTAAAATGATAATACAGTACAATAAACAACTTCATGCCTAGGGATTTGCCAACCTAGATCAAGCAGACAAAGTTTTGGGAAGTTGTAAACTACCAAACTAACTCATTCAAGAAGCAATAGGTAAATTATAGTCACATGCCCTTCAAACAAATTGAATTTGCCATTTAAAAATTTCCAAGGGAACTCCAGACCAGATGCCTTCATGGGAAAACTCTACCATTTGTCCAGGGTCTCCCAACTGCAAAGGTCCAGGGACACTCCACAGAGGACTGAATTTTTTGATGTCCAGGTGTGTGTGTGTGTGTGTGTGTGTGTGTGTGTGTGTGTGTGTGTGTGTGTGTAGTGTGTAGTGTGTGTGTGTGTGTGTGTGTGTGTGTGTGTGTGTGTGTAGACTATGGCTGTGTGAGTCTGCATAGGAATTTCACAGAGGGACACAGAGATGTACCTGTGGGAGGTGAAAGATCAGGAGGTGCAGCCAGGTGGTTGGTTGCAAAGGAACGTCACAGTAGAAAGTTTAATAGAGAGTACGTGAGAGTGCTGACAGTGTCCAACACGGTGACACAGTGTTATCCTTGGTCCATGATTCATGGCTCTCTTTTAATTTGATCAAATAATCAATTGATTTCAAAACATAAGCAGCCTTCTACCCAACTAAGCAACTGGAAGACTACCAACAGAATACAGCTACTGAGGTGTTATTGATCTATTCTAGCCCTCTGATTTCTCACCCCCTCAAGTTAACCTCTACATGATATTGTGTTCATTATTCCATTATTTAAAAGAAAATTGCATTATATATTACTCAGCTTCATTTCTAGACTTTCTCTTTACATATGTATCATAAAAATACATGATATATAGCATATTTCTGGGTCTATTTTGACTCAAATTATATGGCTAAGAATTATATATATATATATATTATATATATACATACATGTAATTGGAATTAATTCATCTACACTATTTTTAAATTTTAAATTGTGAGATACTGTTATCTTTCTCCTGTCATCAAGTAGTTCAGTTGCTTGTAGCTGTGGCTATGGCATGCATGCTGCTGAGAAAGTCCCTGTACCTATTTCCTGGTCCAACGGTGAAAAGTGTTTTCTAGAGACTAGAAGTGATACTGTCGTGTTGTGGAAAGTGCAGACCTGCGAGACAGTGGAAAACCAAAGCTCTCCCAGTGAATTTATCTCAAACCAACATTGTGTAAAGCAGAAAGCCACTCCGCTGAGCTCAGTCAACCCACAGAATGATTATTGCGGTTAAGTCATGAAGTTTGTTTTTTATCAACGGAGAACAGATGAAAATAATAGTATGCCTGAGACTCTTTGGAAAAACTAATGTGGGAATTGCCTAATTTATTTTTTAAAACTGTGTAACACCTACTAATTGCACTTAAAATAAAACAAAGATCTACAAGTGTCCTCTGGTATGTAGCTAATAGAATGTTCAGAGGCAAATGTAAACTCTTGATCAGTTTCATGATTAAACAAAAAATAAATTAAATCTACTATAAATTTCTAGTGAAGCATTTAGCAAATTACCAGACAAATCCAAAATAAATTGTGGAGTGAATTTAATGATGCCAGATGTAGAAATAACAGAAACAAAATACAAATAATAATAGACTTGCAATTGTTGACCTAAAATGCCAACTTAAATACCCATGAGGTAAAGCCAGCAGGTGCATCTGTGTATATGCATGTGTGCATGTTTTCTGCTCAGCCACATGTGATATAGCATCAGTGAATATTAGGAAACACTCTCATAAAGCCCACATGTTCATAAATAATAAAACTCACTTGATTTTATTCAATATTCCTTCCTGATTAGAACAACAACAAAAACAAGTTAATGTCTATCACTTAGGATACTTGATGTAAAAATTATTTAACAATATAAACCATCTCTGTTTATACAAAGAACCAACATCTTACTTAAGAATTCAATTATTTATGTTCAATTAAAAAAAGTTGACTCTTTTTATTGTACATTATTTTTTAAAGTTTTTAAAGATAATTAAGTGAAACATGAAATAAAAATCAGGTGATGAAATTTACATAGAAGTACTTGTTGGCTCAGATTCTAACTGATAAACTATAGAAAAATGACCAAACAAAATTTAAAATAATATAACTCTTAATTAGAGAATCCATTGTGTAAGATAAGCACACAAGATCAAGAGCATTATTTAATACTGGATATTATTATTTCTACAACTAGATAAGTGACAAAAATTTTGTCCATAAGTGTAGAAAATATCTGTAAACATATTTTGACAAAAAAATACATAAAATTCCTATGAAAAAAATGTTAATTATTATCTGAAGGCTGAATGTGTTTAATTAAATATGCATGCTATGTTTATTTAAAATATGCCTTAAAATGTTATACAGAGAAAACAAATTCTTTAATTTTAAACCTACAGTTTAATTACAATCAAAACCCTTTTTGTGACGCCTAGTGAAATACGATTTCTAGAGGAAATATAAAATAAATGGCCAGAAAACAACTTTCTTTTTTGAGTTGGAGTTTCACTCTGTCGCCCAGACTGGAGTGCAGTGGCCACTCCTGGCCACTGCAACCTCGACCTCCTGGGCTCCGGCGATCCTTTTGCCTCAGCCTTCCAATTAGCTGGAACTACAGGCACGCGCTACTTCGCCCGGCTAATTTCTTGATTTATTGTAGAGATGATGTCTCGTCAAGTTGCCCAGGCGGACCTCGAACCCGCCGGCTCTGGCAATCCACTCACCTCAGCCTCCCAAGGCACGGGATTACAGGCTGAGCCACCGAGCCTGGCTCAGAAAATAACTTTCAAAACCAATGATCAAAAGTTCCTGTCTCTACAGTAGTTATCAGACAGTATGTTACTGATATAAAAAAGTGACAGTGGATAAAACAGAAGAAATTATTAAGATAGAAAAAATTAGAAAACAAAAAGTATGATGTTTACTCATTAACTTACTTCTAAAAACATTAATTTTATGTTTGTTTATGGTTTTCTAACAAATTGCAACGAGAAAACCACTTAACAACTTAGAAAAAATACATTTAGAAGGTTAATTTTTATAGGACTTTAAAATGAATACATATGATTCATGAAACACAAACACACACACACACACACACACACACACACACACACACACACACACACTCATATGTATGTTTCTACTTGGTGTTGCTGATCCCAAGTGAAGAAAACCTGGGAATCCAAGGCTCTTTGAATCCAGGAAAGTGTGAATTTTCTCTGCTCATAACCCTTTTGTTTGTTCACTTTTTATGGTCCTATTTAAGAGAGGAATAATTATGAAGCTTTTGCAACAGTCACTATGAGTTTACCTTACTTACTGCAAGAAAATCAATAGGAACAACTTGGAGATAGAGATGATAGAGATAGAGACAGAGAAAGAGACAGAGAGAGACAGAGAAAGAGAGAGAAAAGAGATCTACCACTCGGGGAAGTCTTCAAAATAGCATTTAAGCTTTAGGTATGCTCAGTAACAGAGTATTGATGATTTTTATTATATTTTTCACACTTTTATATATTTTTGCTAATAGAGGGAAATCAGAATGAACAGACATTGATATTATTATGAAGACAATAATTAATTAATTCATCTAAATGTATATAGTCCTGGTTATTCTGTAGTTGTCTATTTTCCATTTTTGGTGGACAACAGTGTTAAATTGTGATGTGCCAGTACTTTTCAGTCAATCAGTCAGCGGTAAGAAGTCCATGGAACTTTCAACTATTTTAGAAAAATATCACTTGTACAGTGATGAAAGCAGAAGAACCATTGCAAACCTGGAACTCGCTTTGATAACTCAAGACATTTTATTTGCTTTTGACTTCTATACCATATGTCTCAGAGGATAGAGTTTCCCCAAAATTCTTATAAGGTATAATTTTACTTTTAGTATATGCTGTTACATGCACATGCATATGACCCCATAAATATTAATATTTCATTGAGAGGAGTGTAGTGAAGAGGAAAAGACCACTCAACTGAGAACCAAAAATACGATCTCTTTCTCCAGTTCTGCCACTAACCAGCTGTATAATCTGGCTGGATACAACATTCAACTCCTCTGAGCTTCACTTTTCACAAATGCAAAATTGAGAAACAAGGTTTAGAATTTTCCAGCTCATATTTAGGACAGGGGACACACAGGTTGTGTTTATCATTGAATCTTTCACCAATGCAGTTCCATGAAGCATCTGAGTTAAGGAAAACATTTTTGTTTCTTTTCAATTTAAACTAAACATTGTAGAGGGATTGTTTTCTTTCTGTATTGCCAGGGAATGGAAATGAAAGTCCACACTTAAAATGTAACTTGAAAGAATTTATGTGGTTCACTGGGTAATAATTGCAACATTTTCCATGGCCTATTAAAGAGCAATTTATCTGGTTTTATTAGGTGTCTCAGAATATTTTGGAGGTTTTTCCTAGCGTACCTTTTCTTTTTTAATCCCCGTTTGAGTGGCATGATATTCCTATATTTTAATGGAGAAAGTGGAACTAATATAATAAAACACAAATTTCTACTGTAGTTGCTTTCTGCTCATTTTCCCCATCATGAATGGAAAAAAAAAAAACAAAAACAAAAACCAAATCCTACAGCATTCTTGTGCTTTACCATGGTTTTGAAACACATTGATTTACATTTACTTCTCTTGATGCATAGAAGAAAAAAGACTGGTTAGCTTCTTATTACTCAAGGGTTTAATTAAAACACATCTTCTGAAATGTATCTGACAATAATACATACACAAACACAGAGAACATTTCATTTTCCTTTCTTGTCCATTTTGCTGTTGTAAATCTAGCTTGGCTCTTGGTCCAAGACTTTAAAGCCCATCAAGGCTTTTGGAGAAATCATTTTCCTTTGTGAGCTCCATGAATTTCAGTCACCATTGCGGGAGGAAGTCAGTCTGGAGTGAGTCTGGACGAAGCTTCCCTGCAATCTTCAGCCCGCCCTGGTCACGCTGCTTTCTCGAATCAGTCAGTGGGTGGCAGTAGGAGACAATGTTTCTGCCATGCATGCGGTGAGGTGGCCGCCGGGGTGTGAATCAAATCCTCCTAACAATTGCCACCGATAAAAATCAGCTTTTCCTCTTAATTACTGCTAAGTGAATACCTTCTGATGTAGCAGTCAGATGGTAAAGCTGAGTATTGAACAAGCAACTAACACTCCTTGAGAGCCAGGAATTCCCGGGGTGAATACTGAATATTCCACATACACACAATCCCTCATCTGTGCACCACGGCCGTGCTGTGGCACAGACATCCACGATGTTAAAGATGACACCGCTGAAACTCTTAACGTTTAAGCAGATTTCCAGTGACTCGGCTGCTGTCGTGCTCAGAGCCACGTCTTGATCCAGGGTCATGTGAGGTGGAAATAGAGTCACATATGCAAATGTTTGCCAGATCCATTGAATATCAGGCCATGTGCTGTCAAATAAGATTCCTCGGACATCGCCACAATGGCACTAAACAATAAGATACCAGGAATGCAGAAGGACCTGGTATTTGCAAGCAAGAAGTTTCCAGATACTGCAATGCCATTGCTGTTCTGAATGGATTGAGCCATGCTGGAAAGATGCTGAGTCCAGAGGGTGAGAAGCTGTGTTTGTGTAGCAGAAGACATGCCACAGCTGAGAAAAGCCACGCCACATTTCTTTCCAAGGTGAACACACACACATAAAAAAATAAGGTAGATTGGATTTTATGAAGAGCTCACATGACTACCATCCACAGAAGCACAAAAGCATTTTTGGTTTCATATTTCTACAGTAGGCATGCTTTATAACCAAGTGTTCATCCTGAGGAATGCTGTCCTGGAATAAAAGACAGATTTCGTTTCTGACATCGCTTGAATATGACCAGAAACCCTTTCTTTGTTAACCAAATGAACAAATGCTCACGCATAAGCTTGACCACAAGAAAATCAGCACGTTCCTGAACACCAAGACTTGCCCATATAAAATGGGCAGTTTCCCTAGATTTCAATTCCCTCTTTATCTCACGTCTATCCTGTCAACTCACGTCCCCTGTGCACAGGGGAACATGCCTCTGCTGTGGGCTTCACTTTGCCAATAGAAAGAAAGAACACAGTCATGTCAGAAGTACTGATTCAGCAGCCTCCTGCCACCCTGCACGCTGGAAGAAATTTGAAGAAATACTTGTTTAAATGTGGAAGCTGGATTGATACTAAACACATTGAGTGATGGTCTCAATAGGACTTGGGAAATCTGCTTTACCGAGATCTATTTGACAAAAAATTGACTGTGCATATTTAAAGTGTTCAAACTGATAGGTTTTGACATCGGTTCTTACCCATGAAACTATCACCACAATCAAAATCATGAACATATAGATAATGAGCATATTGACCATCTCCAAAAGTTTCCTAGTGATCCCTCCCTCACACCCCTCCTTGTCTCTCTCAGGCAACCACTGATCTGTTTTCTGTCTCTACAGATGAACTTGCATTTTGTAGGGATGTATATCACAGGAATACTACCACATGAATACTTTTTCTCTGACTCCTTGTACACAGAACAATAATTTTGGCATTCATGCACAGTGTATCATCTATCCACAGATAATTGCAGAGTATACTCCATTGTGTCATACCTCCAGTTTATCCATTTACCTGTTGGTGAGCTCTTGAATGATGCCTAGTTATTGGCTAGTACTAAAAAAAGTTGTTATGAAAGTTAACATGCATTTGGTATGTGAACATTTGGTTTCATTTCTGGAGGGTAAATATCTAGAAAAGGAATGACTAGACACACTGGGAGGACACGTTTAGATTTTGAAGAAACACAAACTTTTCCAAAGTTACTGCAACACTTTACATTCTTATCAGCAACAGACACATGTTTGAGTTACCCCACAACTTCACCAACACTTTGCCGGGTTACACTTTTATTTTGTTTTTCACATTGTCATTGCCATAGGTATGTAGTATTATCTCACAGTGGTGTGTTTTTTTTTTTGTTTTTTTTTGACTTGGAATCTCACTCTGTCGCCCAGGCTGGAGGGCAGTGGAACACTCATGGCCATCACAGTCTCTACCTGCTGGGATCAGGCAATCCTTCTGCCTTAGCCTTCCATGTAGCTGGAACTACAGGTGTGTGCCTCATTGAGGTTTTAATTTGCATTTCTCTAATGACAAATCATGATGAGCCTCTTTCCATATGATCACTGGCCATCTGTATATTTTTTTGGCAATGTGCTCATTCAAATCATTTGCTCATCTTTACAGTGGGCTTTTTGTTTTCCTATTATTGAGTTTTGGGTTTTTTATGTTCTTGTTAAAGTTTCTTTATTAGAAACATGATGTATAAATATTTTATTGATTGTATGTATGCTTTCATTTTCTTAAAAATTATCTTTTCAGAAGTGTTTTATTTTGGTGAAGTTCAATTCGCCATCTTTTTGTTTTATAGACTTGAATGTTGGTGTCATATATATCTAAGCCAAGGTAACAAGTTCTATGCTTCCTTCTAGAAATTTTGCAGTTTTAGATTTTATGTTTAGTTTTACGATCCATTTTGAGTCTAATTTTGATATAATGTAAAGTATACTTCAAAGTTCATTTTTATTTTACAAATGAAAATGAAATTATTTCAGCAGCATTTGCTGATAATTAGCAAGTATGTTGTCAGCAAATTGTCTTTGCCAATTTCTCAAAAATCATTTGTCTATATGTGCAAGTATCTGTTTCTTGACTCACATTAATCTCTTTGCTGTACTTTATTTCCAAGAAGTAATTATCCCTGGTTTAGCATGTTTATTTTTACTTTTAATTTTTGTACTTTTAGAAGGTGTATTCACATGTAGAGACAATATAGACATTATAGTTTTACATTTTTTATTGTAAAGATGTGGGGTACAATTCAGGGTTAGGTATACAAACATTGATTATGCAGTACCCTTGTTATGAGGTATGCCTTTCCCTCCGCTAGCAGTTTCCCTCAACTGCCAATCCCACTCCCTACCCCCTGCCCAGTTTTACATTTTTAAGTTAGGAATAATATTAAAATACCTAGATTTGCTTCAACTTGATTTTTTTAAACTCAGAGTATGCTTTTGAACTTAGCAATGTTGCTATATAGATATAACTCATCTATTTATCTGCTGTGTAATAGTTCATTGCATGGATGAACAACTGTGTATTTATACATTCAGCTCTTGAGAAAGTTTTTGTTTCTTGTTATGACATACAATTCTGCATTAAACATTCTTGGGCTTATGGCTTTGGGGTCTATTTCTTTCGTTTAGGACAAAAATTTAGAATGGAGCTACATATCTGGTGTCAGGATCTTCACCTTGGCTTATCATTGCCTACTATTTGCTAAAGTGGTTGAACGCATACGTACTCTCATCAGCAAAGTCGATTTCCTCTTGTGTCCCATAATCTTCTTTTTCATACAGCATCATTAGACTCACTTTGATAATAGTTTTCATTTACATTTCTTATTTAAGACCTAGTTGAGTGTGTTTCCCTGTATCTACTGGCAACTCAAGTTTCTTCTTTCATAAATTGTCTGGCAAGGGACCCAAACAAACCTAGAGTCTGGATACTATGACAGAAAGGATCTACCCCATCTAATCTTGAGTAAACACGTATGAATACATTTGGACTGTTTTTCTTATCCACTTGTTTAAATCCATAAGCCAAGAACATGTACCAATGTCTCCAAAGCATTTAGAGACAGACTGATAAGCAGGTGAATGTAAAACTCTTCTTACGAGCAGCCAAGATGGATTTCTTCACTCTGCGTAAGTTCACATAGAGTTCTAGCTACATCATCAGTAGCTGTGTGTCTGTCCTCTACAAGGAAGCATTACTCTGGTTGACCTGGAAACACATACTGGAAATCAGGTACCCCTCCCCCGTGACTCCAAATGGATGATTCTATTTACTTCCTAATGAGAAATATTACATCCTCTGTTCTTGATGTATATTTCCATCAATCGCTCTGACAACTGTGAATGTGAATTAAAATGGACACCAAGCCTAGAGAATCCCTGAGCATACACAACCAGTGAGGCCTCCTGAGAGAACTTAGCCTGGTTTGATTAATAAACATAAGTACACCTTAACTTACATTTCTTGTAAATGCCTATATTAAAGAAAAATGAAAGTTAAGGCTAACCTATCAGAAGCAACCAAATGGCTTATATAGTGAAGGTCTTTCTATCAGGGCAGATAAAATAAGGCAACTGCATAACTGTAACCAATCAAGGAATGTACTTTCTTTCTGTACATGTTAGTCCTATAAGCGGCTTCTCTTGAGCTTTCTCAGCTGAGACCGCAAGCCATTTCTGGTTTACACAGATTGCTGTTTGCTCAAATCAACTTTTGAAAATTGCGTTGTGCCTCAGTTTACATTTTGATCCAACAAAGTCATAACTTTGTGTATTTCTCTGGTGTTTCAAAGTTTTACCTTTTTTTTCTCAATAATTTGTTGAGATTTTAATTTATTTTAGAGACTATTCTCTTAGCTGATGTATCAGTGTGTTTTTCATTGCTATAAAGAAATATCTGAGGCTGGGAAGTCTATAAAGAAGAGAGGTTGATTTTGGCTCATGGATCTGCCAGGTGCTGGCATCTGCTGGGCTTCTGGCCAGGTCCCAAGAAGCTTGCAATCATGGCAGAAAGCAGAGAGGGAGCAGGTGCGTCACGTGACCAGAGCGGGAGCAAGAGAGACAGCAGATGCCAGGCTCTTTTAAACAACCAACCCTTCACGTGAAGTGGGGACCAAACTGAGGCCCCAAACTTTACCTGTATAATGACCATTTGTATACCTAACCCTGAATTGTACCCTACATCTTAAAAACAAACAAATGAAAAACAACTAACTCTCACATTAAAAAAAACAAAATGAGAATTCACACATTACCTGGAGAAAAGTATCAAGCCATTCACGAGGGATCTGCCCCCGTGATCCAAATACCCCCAACTAGGTCCCATTTCCACCACTGGAGGTCACATTTTGACATGAAATTTGGAGTAAACAACTGTCCACACTTTGTCAGTTTGTTGTGTGGTTTGTTATTCATTTGTGTGTTTATTTATTCATTAAAAATATCCCAAGTTCAAAATCTTTGATTCCTCTTTAAATATGACTAGTTGTTTGATCTTGAGGAAATTATTTGATCTACCATGTCTCAATATCCTCATAGGAAAAATTATGATGACAATATTATCTACTGAATAGATATGTTGAAGATCAAATGGGTTAACATATACACAGTGATGAGAATAAGGCCAGGCACATATTAAGCACTACATAAAAATTAGTTATCATTATTTTAAATGGAGTCTTTTGTAACAAAGAGGCTTTAATGTTAACGTAGTCAAAATGTACAACTGATCTGAGAAGAGTATGTTGGTTTTGAAATTATTTAAAAAGTCCTTCCTTGCACTGATGCTACATCAATATTTTCTATGCTATCTTCTAGGAATTTGCATTTTTTTCATTTTAATTATATTTTGAATCTGTCTGGGACTTATTTATTATTTTGTGTAATCTAAGGATCCATTTTGCCTTTTTTCTTTTTTTCTTTTGAGTTGGAGTCTCACTCTGTCGCCCAGACTGGAGTGCAGCGGCCACTCCCAGCCACCACAGCATCGACCTGCTGGGCTCCAGAGATCCTTCTGTCTCAGCCTTCCAAGTAGCTGGAACTACAGGCGCGCGTTACCATACCCGGCTAATTTTTGATTTATTGTAGAGATGAGGTCTCGCCAAGTTGCCCAGGCGGGTCTCGAGCCTGCGGGCTCAGGCAATTCACTCACCTCAGCCTCTCAAGGCGCGGGATTACAGACTGAGCCACCGAGCCCGGCATTTTGTCTGTTTTCACAGAGATGATTATCATAAGTTTAATAGCCCACTTTTCATTCACTATACAAAAACATTCACATATACATGGATTTTTGCCCATCTCTACTTTGTCGCAAAGTCAATTTCTGTATCCATACACCATCATACCTTCTTTTAACTCTTATAACCTTACTCTTGAATTCAGATCAGGTGAAAATGCTTCTTTAAACCTCTTAACTTAATTTAGTGCTTTGTTTTTCCATAGAATAATAATGATCAGCTTGTCGATTTCCATGTAATTTTATTGAAGTGCATGAAATTTAAAGGTTAAAATTATATTCCATTTATAAGCCAAGTAGAGAAGAATTAACATATTTTCTTCTCCTAAGTGAATATGATAGTGTTCTTATTTTATTTGAGTCTTCTTTTATGCCTTTAATTAACATTCTTTTTTGACTATTTCTTTTAGGTAGCTCAATAGCTTTTTTTTTCTGTTATAAATGACATTTTCTTTTTCTTTTTCTTTTTTTTGAGTTGGAGTCTAACGCTGTCGCCCAGACTGGAGTGCCGTGGCCGCTCCCTCCCGGCCACCGCAGCCTTGACCTACTGGGCTCCGGTGATCCTTCTGCCTCAGCCTTCCAAGCAGCTGGAACTACACGTGTGAGCTACCACGCCTGGCTAATTTTTTGATTGATTGTAAAAATGAGGTCTCGCCAAGTTGCCCAGGCGGGTCTCGAACCTGCGGGCTCAGGCAATCCACTCACCTCGGCCTCCCAAAATGCAGGATTATAGGCTGAGCCACTGAGCCTGGCAACATTTTCATTTTTAAAATTACATTTCACAATTATAACAGGTGCTCCACATTACCAATTTACATATGTATGTGCACAGATAATATTATATATGTAGTATAGATACCATAATGCATGTATGTATATACTCATGTATATGTGCATATGTGTATATATATGTATATTCTCTCTCTATATATATACATATATACAGAGAGAGACAAATATGTTTCTTTCCTTATAGTTTTTATATATTACTTTTTCACTCTCTACTTGGCTAGGTCCTTCTGCACAAAGTATAGATTGAGCTCTAACTGGCATCCTTGCTTTCCTGACATCATGAGGAATTATTTTGAGGTTTCATCAGTAAGTATGATTTACACTGCAATATTATAAAAGTAATGTTTTATAATGTTAGATAAAGTACTTTTTTCCCCAAATTTGAAGACTCATATAATTTGTCATGAGGCTTGAGAGTTGAATGAAATGTCTCAAATATGCTTCTCTTACTTAATCTTCTTAAATTTCATTAAATTCCTGTTGATGTTTATATTACTATTTAGTATTACTGTATGTTTTTGCTACAACGAGGAATTTGCTTTGGTGTTATTTTATTTAGTGTTTTTGCATCTATGGGGACAAGTGAGATGGTTCTAGAAATTTCTTTCTCAATATATTTTTCAACACTCTTTAAGTTATGTTAGCCTGACGAATGAGTAGTAGATCTGCCCATATTTTTTCTCTGAAAGAGTTTGAATAATACAGGGATTATATTTTTTTAATATTTTGGTAGATTTCACTTGTAATACAGTCGGTATCTCTTTAATATGGAGGAAGGGGAGTGAATAGATATTTACTAATGGTCTGATATGTAATGATTTCAGGTCTGTTCAGGTTTTTTGGGACTTTTACTTAATTTTATAAAAAAATTTTTACTGGAATTATATATTTTATCTCTTTCAGATTTGTCAGCATAAAATAGTTTATAGTGGCGCATAAATTTTGACATGTTGCTTATATGAGTTGTATGTCACAGTTTTCAGATCTAACAGTTTTATTTTTGACTTTCCTATTGATCCATTTTGAAAATCTTTAACTTTTAAAATTCAGGTTTGAGTTGATGGATGCTTTAAGTTTTACTTTAATTTTTACTCTTTATTTTACCTATATATGTATATATCCATTTATGTATTAGGTTTATATATATATTTTTAACCTGGAGGACATAGTTGTTCTCAGACAACAATTCTAATGATGGTTTCTTTATAGATAAACTATGTTTCCCCCCACCCCTTTGGATACTTTTAAGCTTTCCCTGTTTTTATAATTCTGTTGTGTCACTAAGCCGTGTCTAGGTGTGGGTTTAGTTCAATCTATTCTGCTTGTGACAGATTTTGCTTATTGTCCTTTCATTAATTCTTGAAAATAATTTATCAGTACTTTTTTGAATATTTCCTTTCCCTACTCTGTTTTCCTCATTTTGCACATGAGTTGCACTTTTCCATACAATTCTCCCTTTTCTTCTAATTTCTCACTTCTATTTTTGTCTTCTAGTCTCTTTATTCTCTCCAGGCAATTTCCTCAATTCTATCTTCCAGTTCACTAATTCTCTCTTCCTTAACCAAAGCATTGGCTGTTAACATATCTATTGGATTATGTATTTTGCTTATTAACTTTTCACTTCTAAATATTCTTTTTCATTATTTTATTATATTTTTAAGTATTTCATGGTTGTTTGGAATTTTTTATTTGATTTTAATTTTTAAAGGTTCAAAATCTTTAAATGAATTTTAATTAAAGGTTCTACACATTTATTCTATTGTTTTGAATACTTTTGATTCCAAATTGGGAGGTGTGTGTGTGTGTGTGTGTGTGTGTGTGTGTGTATGTATTTGTGTCGGGAGGGTTCAAGGAGAGCTCAGACAGGATTAGTTGCAGTTATTTGAATTTTATTGAAATGTGCAGTGTGGTAATATAAAAACATTATAACCTCAGTTTTATTTAAGTAGTTAAATTTGATGTACAAGTCTTACTGTTCTGTTTACTAATCCAGCAGCTTTTGTAGTTTTTTAAATTAATATTTAGCTAATCCAATGTGTTGTTTGAAATCCCTCTAGAACATCAGGATCATTGAATTACTTTTTAAATACATGACCTTAAATATTCACAATTTAATATATTCGATTATTTCTTTGAACACTTTAAATTTCTGCCAGGGTGAAACAATCCTAAGAATAAGATATTCTCAAAAAAGTAAAATCGTACAACTCTTAAAAATGAAACTTATTAATTAATGCATCAAATTGCCATAAATATATGAATACTCTCAACATTTCTCAACTATTTTAGTTAAAAATTGCCTACTGGCAGGTTTTAAACAGGAATCTCTAAAGGAAACACTCAAGGTGATTTCGGATTGTGGGGTCTTGATTCCACTCCACTGCCGTTCAAGGCTGGAACTTCATTTCCCAGAATTCCTTTGCCCACACTGCTCTGGGTTAGTCACTCTGGGAGGCCTGGTCTTTTCAACGCCCAATGTGATGACATGAGAAGTACCCACAGAGTATTTCTGATGCATACTGAAGTGGCAGAAGATACCAGAGAAAGTACCAGTGTGACTGGGCTGCAAGTTGAACTATCCATGTCTTACACTGAGCACCAATTTAATTGAAACAACATCTGGCAGACAAACTATAATTACTCAGACATTGGTAGACATTTGGTAGATATTTTCTCGAAAACAAATCAAATGAGCCTGACACTTTCAAGGAAAACAACTGACAGTACTTGTAGACAAGGATAAAATGTATGCTTTCAAACCGGAGCTTGACAGCTTCTCAATACTTAAAGGCTTTTCTGATGAGATTGGTGATGGTGTTAATAAAGGTAATTTTTTTGATATTTTAAAATGAAATGTGTCAAAATTTGGAAGATCTGTAAAACTCAGTGAACCAATATTTTCAAAATGACCAATGCAGGATGTTACAATTTCATCCATGGGTAAAAGATCCATCATTCAATGTACAAAATAGGCCAGTGGATTTTGATGTAACAGAGCATGAAAAATTGATTTATTTGTTTCAGATTCACATTGCAGGAAACTACTGCCTGTCTAGTTTTAGCAGTATCACAGAAAAATATCCACAATTATATGAAAACTTTATTGCAGTGTTTCTCTTTTCTCTGTGAGCCAGATTTTCTTCATATACTTCAACCAGTACAACAACATTTCACCACGGAGATGAATATTGAAACAGATATCAAGATCCAGTTGTCTTCTTAGAAGCTAGATATTAAAGAGATTTGCAAAAAGGTAAAAAGAAAGCCTGTCTTCTCACTGCCTTCTCGCTTTGAAAATAAAATCATTTTTTATAAAACATGTATTATCATATAACATGCATCGGGCTGATTATTGTTACTTTTAAATGATTTTTTGAAATACGATTTATTAATAGATGTAACCTATATAAATAGAAGTCTTTAATTTTTTTCCCAGCTTTCTTGTGCTATAGGTGAAAAACGTAGTATGTATTTATGGTATACTCATACAATGCAATGTCTTCATATGTGCAAACATTATGAAATAATTAAATCAAGCTAATTAACATATCTATCATCCAAATACTTAACATTGTTTTGATGAGAACACTTAAGATCTACTCGCAGCAATTTTAGGTATATAATACACTATTATTAACCATGATCACTCTACTGAAGGTTTTGGAACTTATTCATATTTTCTACCTAAAACTTGGTACCCTTTGATGAATATCTCTCACTTCCTGCACCCCAGCTCCTCCGTCTCTGACAACCACCACACTATTCTTGGTTTCTTGTTCGACATTTTAGTATCCTGCATATCAGTGAAACCACATGGCGTTTTTCTGTCTGTGCCTGGCTTATTTCACTTAGCATGATGTCCTTCAAGTTCATTGATGTTGCTGCAAGTGACAGGGTTTCCTTCTACTTTAAGTCTGAGTACTATTCCTCTGTACATGTGTGTATGGCTACACATTTTCTTCATGCATTCATCCACCAAAGGACATTGATTTCTTTTCTTGGCTATGGTACATCATGCTGCAATGAACATGGGTGTTGCAGGTGTCTCCTAAACACTAAATTAATTTCATTTAGATGTGGGATTGCTGAAGCCTATGGTGGTAGTTCTAGTTTTAATTTTATGCAGAACCTCCATATTGATTTCCATAATGACCAAACTGATTTACTTTCCCACTGACATTGCATAAGGGTTCCCTTTTCTGCATGCCTTTGACAACACTGTTACTTTCTGTCCTTTTGGTAACAACCATTCTACAAAGTGTAAAGCAATATCTCATCATGGTTTTGATTTGCATTTCCTTGATAATTAGTGATGTTGAATATTTTATTTATTTATTATCATTATTATTATTATTTTGAGCTGGAGTCTCACTCTCTCTCACCCAGACTGGAGTGCAGTGGCAAACTCATGGTCACTCCAGCATCAACCTGTTGGGCTCAATCTCCTCCTCAGCCTTCTAAGTGGCTGGAACTACAGGCACACGCTACCACGCCTGGTCAATTTTTTTGATTTGTTGTAGAGACGAGGTCTCGCCAAGTTGCCCAGGCAGGTCTCGTACCCCTAAGTTCAGGTAATGTTGTCTTGGCCTCTCTATGTGCTGGGTTTAAGGCATAAACCACCGTGCCCGGTTTTGGACATTTCAAAATATGCCTGTTGGTCATTTGTGTGTCTTCTTCGAGAAATGTGTTTTCAGGGTCTATGCCCATTTTTTAAATTGGAGTCTTTGTTTTCTCCCTACTGAGTTAAGTTTTATTGTAATGTGTATTTTGTATATGAACACTATGTCAAATGAATGGTTTGGAGATATTTTCTCCTATTCTTCAGGCTGTCTATTTACACTGCTGATTGTTTCCTTTGCTATGCAGAAGACTTTTAGCTACATAAATTCTCATTTGTCTATTTTTGATATTTTTTTTAACCTGTGCTTTTGGGGTCATATTCAAAAATTGTTGCTTAGACCAGTACCCAGAAACTTTTTTCCCTATGTTTTCTTCTCGAAGTTTTACAATTTCAGTTCCTATGTTTAAGTTTTTCATTCATTTCAAGTTGATTTCTATATATTGTATGAGATAAGAGATAAATTTTTTCCTTCTGCCTATGTGTATGCAACGTTTTCTGCATTATTTGTTGAAGAGAATGTCTTTACTGGTTGTGTGTATTTGGTACCTTTTTGGAAGATTGGTGGGATACAAATGTGATTTCTTTTTATACTCTCTATCCTGTTTTGTTAGTCTATATATCCATTTTAATGCCAGTACCATGCTGTTTTGATAGCTATAGCTTTGTGGTAAATTTTGAAATGAGGTAGCATTGTGTCTCTCCAGCTTTGGTTTTTTTTTTTTTTTATTCTCAAGATTGCTTTGATTATTCAGGGTCTTTTGTGGTTTCAGAAAAATTTTTGGATATTTTTTCTATTTCTCAGAAAATGCCACTGGCAGTTTTATAGGAATTGTAGCAAGGGTGCTGGGCTTTTTTTTTGGGGGATATTTCTGATTACTGGTTCAATATCCTTATTCATTATTGGTTTGTTCAGATTTTCTATTTCTTAATTTTTCAGCTTTTGTAGCATACATTTTTAGAAATGTATCTATTTTACTTACAATTTTTTTTAAGTGTAGGGTTCTGAAATTAAAATTTTGAGACCTGCAGACTAATTAATGCCAAATCTGATATCTGTTGCTGCCTTTAAGGTGTTGGACAAATTCTTTTGTTATTTATATGTGAGCTAACTTGTTCTGGAACTTTTCAAGTTTTATTTTAATTCTGAGATTTTATAATTTTATTGTGTTATACTTTAGTGTGTGTATGCTTTATTTAATTCACTAAGCTTTGAATAGGTCCTCCATTATGATAACTTTTACTTTTTTTTCTTTAACTTTTGTATTTTTTTTCCATCATTGCCTTTCTTTTTAATTTATTTTCAGATGTCCTCTTTTTTATTTTAGTTCTTTAGGATTGATTCTCTTGTGTTCTAATTATTTTTTCTTGTTTTCTAATTCATTGTATTTCTGTTCTAATTTCTAATAGATTTCCTTGATTTTTTTCTTTAACTCTCTGTATTTTAATTTTAAAATTTTGCAAATTCTTTGATTTTCATCAGATTGGCACTTTTATTTTATGAATATTTATATTTTTTCTTATCACTATTGGATATTAAATTTTATTTTACTCTTAAGTTTTCTTATTGTTTTATAATTGTCTGGTTTCCTTTCATTATGGTTTTTGGTGTTGTTTTGGTTTGTTTGCTTGTTTTTTCCTATTTGCCTCATTTTGGTCTCATGGAAGAAATTTCCCACAAATATCTGGTAATGCTTAGATGTTTGTAAATTGATTGTATGTTTTATGCTCTCTTCTTCCTAAAACTCAATCAAAAGTGCATAAAAGGAATTAAATGGATAAACCTTCTAAGAACAAAAGAGATTAGAACTGGACATGAACTCTCCACATGTCCTTAAACTTCAGCACACAGAATAATGCAATGGCAACAGAGTATGGAATTGAGACTTAGGTAATAGAAACAATGCTATTGAGTCATTAGTATATTTGGATATCTACCTCCATCAACCCATCAATTGATCTCATACTTTTCTTTCAGATCCCAAGAATTTATACTAGAGAGAAAATGTACAGTTGGGTTCCAAGCTTTTAGACTGTAAACTCAGTGGATGGTAAAGTTGAAGTAAGAAAGAGAAAAATATAATTAAGCAAAAAAATCTACATGTATACCAAACTCTTAAAATGCAAGTATATGCTTCCCCAGGTAGAAGATTAGAAGGTATGACTCAAGAAATTATACATAAATAAGTAGATAAATAATCTAGGGCAAAAAAAAGACTCTACAAGTCTGTGTTTATATAGTTATCAGTTTATATTAACTGATTTTCCTCATTCATTCTACTTTGCTTTTTGCAAGTTAAATAATTAGCTGCATAGCTCAAAGGGGGATTAAAACTGAACACGAACAAGAATAAACGTCTTTCAGAGATGGATAAATTAATACTTGGAAGTGTGTCTTTCTTTTGGAAAAAAGGTGAGTATGAGCCAGGCTCGGTGGCTCAGCCTGTAATCCCGCGCCTTTGGGAGGCTGAGGTGAGTGGATTGCCTGAGCCCGCGGGTTCGAGACCCGCCTGGGCAGCGAGACCTCATCTCTACAATAAATCAAAAAATCAGCTGGGCGTGGTAGCGCATGCCTGTAATTCTGGCCACTTGGAAGGCTGAGGCGGAAGGATCGCCAGAGCCCAGTAGTTCGAGGCTGCGGTGGCCGGGAGCGGCCACTGCACTCCAGCCTGTGCGACAGAGTGAGACTCCAACTCAAAAAAAAAAGGTGAGTATGTCTCTAGTTGAATATGCAATGATTGCTTAAAGTTGGGTGGAAGCACTATGTTATATTATTTTTACTGAGATCTAATTATGTATAAAGTGAGTGTGTGGATTCTGACTTGACAAAATGGTGGATTATACTTGGTCATCTGTTTTCTTTTTTATTATTATTCTTATTTTAAAGATGTGGGATATAATTCAGTGTTAGGTCATTGCACAGGTAAGGATTGGGTGCCCTTATTGATGTTATGTTGCTCCCCCTTCCTCCCCTGGCAGTGTCCCACTAGTGCCAACCCCTTCCTTATAGTATTATGAAAAATGTTCAGGGTCCGCTTATGAGTGAGTACACATACTACTCAGATCTTTGTTTCTGTGATAAGTCACTGAGCATTACAGACTCTACATTTATCCAAATTGCCAACCATGCAGCACATTGAAAGCAGACTGGAGAAAGAAAATGTGGTATGTACACGCATATAATGCAGCCATAAAGAAGAACAAAATTATGGACTTTTCAGCAATTTGGGATGGATTTAGAGTCTATAATACTCAGTGATTTATCACAGAAACAAAGATCTGGGTACAACATGGAACCACTCATAAGCGGACCCTGAACATTTATCTAAATACTATAAGAAGGGGATTGGCAGTAGTGGGACACTGCCAGGGGAAGGAGGGGGTTGCACATAACATCAATAAGCGTACTCAACCTTAAACCAGGAGAAGTGGGGACCAAGGAGAGGCCCAGGCTTTACTTGTACAATGACTTATTGATGTACCTAACTCTGAATTTTACACCACATATTAAAAAGAAAAAAGAAAGAAAGTCCCTGGGAGTGTCCCAGACACTCTTTATAACTGCACCAGTTTCTATCAGTCTTACGAGAACCACTCTGTTTGGTTTTTCATGCTAAGATTTCAAACATCATCTTCTCTACCATTGAGATGGATTTCCTAAACTTTATCCATTACTTTTTCCAATGGTTGTGTCAATTCCAAAATTTCTATACTAAACATGATTAAAAGAGAGGGACTATTCTGTTTCTGATCCTCCTCTAAGTAATATGATCCCAATTCATTTTGTCTCATGTGTCATGGTTATATGTGTTTCTTCCAGTGTCAACTCTCAACTTTTCAAACTCTTAGGACCCTATCTCTGTAGGCTTCTTCAGTTTTGGTCTTCTGGCCCGTATTAAACTTTATGGATTTCCTTGATTTCTGATCCACGCTGTCCCTTTTGTAGATCATGCCATTGTAGCACAAACTCTAACAAGGTTAGTAGTAAGACTACCCTAGAGATAGAGACGTTAATTTCAGGCTAAATATGCCTCTGCACGTTCTCAATGCTAGGCTTACCTTTATATGCAGTTGTAGTCATGTATTTGATAGTTAAGAAGCTACAACTCAAAGGTACAAGGGACATATTGGAATATTAAGAGAGATTTTTGGGAAGATGGTGGCATAACCTGTTAGACTGGTGCGAGTTCCTGTGTGTGAGGGATTGTATGGGCAATTCTGCATGTGTTTCTGTGTATAAGTGGGAGTGTGAGAGGCTGAGTGAGGACTCAAGAGCAAGTGACCAGGGCCCTCTTGGTGAAGCTGCTGGTGCCACAGCTGCTGTGCTTGGACCCTAACACTCCCCGGAGTGCAGAAGCTGAGTGCCATCTTCTAAAATCAACAGAGCTTTTCCTGAGACAAATGGCTGGAGTGTTTGCCTACCCCAACACCACAGTCCTGGGCTGAATGCTGGCAGTGAGGGCTATGAAGGGAGTAAAGCGAGAGATCCTGAGGCAGAGCCCCGAGAAAACAGTGGGGAGAAGCAACCCTGAGCCTGGACTAAGCTCCAGAACCTTACCACTGGGTCCTGAGTTCTGGAGACTGTGGTAACTGCTGGAGAGGGAGCTATTGACCCCACCGGTGACAGGAACAGCAACTGGCAGAAAAACTGAGCAGACACTCTAATGCCTGGGCAGAGAAGTGTTCCAGGACTGCCTCTGCAGGACAGCACAATTGCATCTTGAGACCTTGTGTTGGGCCTGCTCTTGGTGACCTTGTGTTGGGCCTGCTCTTGGTGACCTCTGAGAATACTGCCTCCTGTGCACACACTCTGGTGGGTAACAACAAATGCGGAACCCCAGACGTTCCACTCTCCATCATGAGGCAGCTGCTGGGGGATAGGCGCAGACAGCAGAACTGCCCAAGCAGCATGCTGGTGAGTGGTTAGCTGACTCCCTCCTACCCCTAGCAACAAGTGAAAGAGATTGGGAGGGCAGAGCAGAGACAGAAGGCTCCATTTCCCTGCCGTGAACTGGATGCCCAGGGAGCTGTGACAAAGCTGGGAGAGGAAGAAAGGGTGTGAGATCCTGTGCCAAGTTATTTCAGCCTCCTTCCCTCACACAGGTGTGCCAGAGTTTCCAACTGCAGATAGCAGGGGTGAAGATTCTGACATCTTAAGTTCCCACAGCAAAAAGGGAATCTGTAGTAAAATCCCTGCAGTCACAGAACCTGTCACAAGAGGGAGCCACCCCTCTCAAAGAGACATCATAAAGTTGAGAATGCTTTATCAATGTTTTTGTTGTTGTTGCTTTGATGGAATATTGGTTTATTTGATTATCTTGTTTGGTTGCTTTGTTTGTTGGCTGATGTTTCCTTTTCTTTCCTTCTTCTATTTCTTTTTCTTTGTTCTTTCTATTTAACAAAATTATTCTTTTTCTATCTTTCTTTCCTCTTTTTCTCTTTCTCCTCCTTTGTCTTTTTCTCTCCTTTCCTTCTCATACATTGTCTTGGACTCAGGGGTTATATAAACATACCCACTATAAGGTCATACTGAGCACAGACAAAGAGTGAGTCCTGGCTGTCATATTAACCAGATAGCAAACATTATGACCTGCAAATAGGTTCAAAATACTGGCAGTGCCCCACTCCCTAGTAAATGCTCAAAATTGTAAAGAGACAGCACCACACCCCACCCCCAGTGCTACTTCATAATTGAACAAACTCAGAGCCTCTGCCTAAGGAAGGACAAAAGGTAGAGCAAATATAAGTAGTGACTGCTTCTCCATTTTCCACTAAGGAACGGAATTAAAGAGAAAGATAAAAGTCGGTGGCTCAGTCTGTAATCCCGCACCTTTGGGAGGCTAAGGTGAGTGGATTGCCTGAGCCCGCAGGTTCGAGACCCGCCTGGGCAACTTGGCGAGAC